>NW_027000398.1:0-8737 GCF_036934945.1 Oncorhynchus masou masou
TAGTTTTCGATAACAATATCAATTAAAAAATGACTACCTGGTATTATTGCTTAATAATCACATTTACTGTTCTCTGAGTGCTGGACCTAAAACGTTATAAAGACCTGTTTAGACTTAATGTTTAAACCTTTAGCTGATATTTATTGTTAAACTTTAACCAGATCTGCTGATATATTATTTAATGTATGACGCTGACCTTTAATACATTCAGACAACTAATCAGAAGGAACTCTGCAGCCGCTCCACGTTCTCATCATTACCATTAGCCTGCCCTGAAAGATAATTGATTGAGAGTGAGTCCACGATTAACTGATTAAATTTATACAATTCAGACATGCAGAAGCCAGGTGCTGTGTTGTAGCCAGGTGCTGTGTTGCTCCCTCGTTTCTAGCAATTAGCCAGACGAATGACCTGCAAGACAATTAGCAACTAATTTTGATTCAATAGAGGAGAGAGCGAAAGAGAGAGAGAGAGAGAACGAGAGAGAGAGAGCGAGAGAGAGAGAGAATGAGAGTGAGAGAAAGAGAAGAGAAAGAGAGAGAGAGAGAGAGAGAGAGAGAGAGAGAGAGAGAAGGAAAATAAAGTATTTTAGTATGGTGTTGAGTGTGTTGTGGTGTAATGTAGTTTGAAGTGGTCAGGACTAATGGCTGGGTTCATCGGAGTTCTTATGAATTTCAATTAGAGTTCTGATTAAGCGAGGCTGATGATTATTAGATGCTCTATCGTCAAGCAGAATAGATTAGAATTGAGACAGGTCATCTCAACATGAATGTGGTTCCTGTCGGAGGTAGAATCTGAAGAGTTTATGAAAATAACATGTTTGTGTTTTGCCAGTAAGAAAGAGGAAAAATAAAGTGATTAAGAGATCAATTAATAAACGTATGTGTAGTCAGAGCATAAGTTGACCAGCTGAAAGTGTCTCACTGACATTTCCAACCTCTTCCCGTCGGAGTCTGTGATACCAACATGTTTCTAAGCAGACCACCACAGTGCCTGTGCCCAAGAACGCCAAGGTAACACCAAGGTAACCTGTCTAAATGACTATCGCCCCACACCACCCACATCTGTAGCCATGAAAATCATTGAAAGGCTGGTGACGTCTCACATCAACACCATCATCCCAGACACCCTGGATCCACTCCAACTCACATACGGCCCCAACAGATCCACAGATCACACAATCTCTATTGCCCTCCACACACTGCCCTTTGCCACCTGGACAAGAGGAACACCTATGTGAGAATGCTGTTCATTGACTACAGCTCAGCATTCAACACCATAGTCCCCTCAAAGCTCATCAATAAGCTAAGGATCCTGGGACTAAAGCACCTCCTCTGCAACTGGATTCTGGACTTCCTGACGTTCTCACCTCCAGGTGGTGAGGTAGGTAACAACACGTCCACCATGCTGACCCTCATCACAGGGGCCCTCAAGGGTCCAAGCTTAGTCCCTTCCTGACTCCCACGACTCGTGGCTGTGGCCGCAGACGACTCCAACACCATCATTAAGTTTGCAGACGACGCAATGGATTAGGCCTGAACACCGAAGACGAGGAGATAAGGAGATAGGGAGGAGGTCAGTAACCTGGCAGTGTGGTGCCAGAACCACAACCTCTCCCTCAACGTCAGCAAGACAAAGGAGCTGATTGTGAACTATAACGAAACAGAGTGCTGAGCACGCCTAATCTCACATCGACGGGACTTCCGTGAAGCGGGTCGAGAGCTTCAAGTTCGTAGGTGTTCACACGCTATGATCATGGTCCACACACACCAACACAGTCGTGAAGAGGGTACGACAATTCCTCTTCCCCATCAGGAGGCTGGAAAAGACTTGCCAATGGGCCCACAGATCCTCACCATTGAGTACATCTTGACTGGCTGCATCACTGCCTGGTATGGCAACTGCATAGACATCTGAGCGCAAGGCGCTACAGAGAATAGTGAGTACAGCCCAATACATGACTGGAGCCGAGCTCCCTGTCAGCCAGGATGCAAGGCGCCACAGAGAACAGTGAGTACAGCCCAATACATGACTGGAGCCGAGCTCCCTGTCATCCAGGGATGCAAGGCACTACAGAGAATAGTGAGTACAGCCCAATACATGACTGGAGCCGAGCTCCCAGTCATCCAGGATGCAAGGCACTACAGAGAATAGTGAGTACAGCCCTAATACATGACTGGAGCCGAGCGCCCTGTCATCCAGGATGCAAGGCGCTACAGAGAACAGTGAGTACAGTCCAATACATCACTGGAGCCGAGCTCCCAGTCATCCAGGACCTGTGAAGACCCAAACGCGGTTTTACCAGAAAACAGAGTTCTTTAATAAAAAACAGGAATGGCATAAATCCTCTTCCAACGTAGTCAATGGAACAAAAGAACGTAGTATAATGCAGGTTGCACCTGCCATGCAGACTCCGACAGGACAGGACAAGGTGGAAGCAAACGAGACGACAGCTTGCTTCTGGCATCAAAAAACACAAACAAGAATCAGACACTGAAAGTAGCAGGAACAGAGAAAGAAATAGAGACCTAATCAGAGGGGGAAGAGAGAACAGGTGGGGAAAGAGAGAATGAGCTAGTTAGGGGAAATGTAGAACAGCTGAGGGATGAGAGACAGAGAAGGTAACCTAAAAGACCAGCAGAGAGAGAGAATGAAGAGAAAGGACAGGAACAGACATAACAAGACATGACAGTACCCCCCCACTCACCGAGCGCCTCCTGGCGCACTCGAGGAGGAAACCTGGCGGCAACGGAGGAAATCATCGATCAGCGAACGGTCCAGCACGTCCCGAGAGGGAACCCAACTCCTCTCCTCAGGACCGTACCCCTCCCAATCCACTAGGTACTGATGACCACGGCCCTGAGAGCGCATGTCCAAAATCTTACGAACCCTGTAGATGGGTGCGCCCCGACAAGGATGGGGGGGAGGGACGAGCGGGGGCGCAAGAACGGGCTTAACACAGGAGACATGGAAGACCGGGTGAACGCGACGAAGATAGCGCTGGAGAAGAAGTCGCACTGCGACAGGATTAATGACCTGGGAAATACGGAACGGACCAATGAACCGCGGGCCAACTTGCGAGAAGCTGTCTTAAGGGGAAGGTTCTGAGTGGAGAGCCATACTCTCTGACCGCAACAATATCTAGGACTCTTGGTCCTACGCTATTAGCGGCCCTCACAGTCTGCGCCCTATTACGGCAAAGTGCCGACCTGACCCCTTCCAGGTGCGCCGCAACGCTGGACAAAAGCCTGAGCGGAGGGGACGCAGGACTCGGCGAGCTGAGATGAGAACAGCGGAGGCTGGTACCCGAGGCTACACTGAAAAGGGGATAGACCGGTAGCAGACGAGGGAAGCGAGCTGTGGGCGTACTCTGCCCAGGGGAGCTGTTCTGACCAAGACGCAGGGTTACGAAAAGAAAGACTGCGTAAAATGCGACCAACAGTCTGATTGGCCCGTTCGGCTTGACCGTTAGACTGGGGATGAAAGCCGGACGAGAGACTGACGGAAGCCCCAATCAAACGGCAAAACTCCCTCCAAAATTGAGACGTGAACTGCGGGCCTCTGTCGGAAACGACGCCAGACGGAAGGCCATGAATTCGGAAAACATTCTCGATAATGATCTGAGCCGTCTCCTTAGCAGAAGGGAGCTTATCGAGAGGAATGAAATGAGCCGCCTTAGAGAATCTATCGACAACCGTAAGAATAACTGTCTTCCCGCTGATGAAGGCAGTCCGGTGATAAAATCTAAAGCGATGTGAGACCACGGTCGAGAGGGGAATGGGAAGCGGTCTGAGACGGCCGGCAGGAGGAGAGTTCCCAGATTTAGTCTGCGCGCAGACCGAACAAGCGGCGACAAATCGACGCGTCACGTTCCCGAGTGGGCCACCAGAAACGCTGGCGAATGGAAGCGAGCGTACCCCGAAGGCCGGGGTGGCCGGCTAACTTGGCAGAGTGGGCCCACTGAAGAACGGCCGGACGAGTAGGAACGGGAACGAACAGAAGGTTCCTAGGGCAAGCTCGCGGCGACGGAGTGTGAGCGAGTGCTTGCTTTACCTGCCTCCTCACCCCCAGACAGTCAACCCGACAACACGCCCCTCAGGGAGAATCCCATCGGGTCGGTGGAGACCTCAGAAGAACTGAAGAGACGAGATAAAGCATCAGGTTTGGTGTTTTTTGAGCCCGGACGATAAGAAATAACAAACTCGAAACGAGCGAAAAACAGAGCCCAACGAGCCTGACGCGCATTAAGTCGTTTGGCTGAACGGATGTACTCAAGGTTCCTATGGTCAGTCCAAACGACAAAAGGAACGGTCGCCCCTCCAACCACTGTCGCCATTCGCCTAGGGCTAAGCGGATGGCGAGCAGTTCGCGATTACCAACATCATAGTTACGTTCTGACGGCGATAAGCGATGAGAGAAAACGCGCAAGGATGGACCTTGCCGTCAGAGAGAGAGCGCTGAGAAAGAATGGCTCCCACGCCCACCTCTGACGCGTCAACCTCAACAACAAACTGTCTAGAGATGTCAGGTGTAACAAGAATAGGTGCGGATGTAAAACGATTCTTAAGAAGATCAAAAGCTCCCCTGGGCGGAAACGACCACTTAAAGCACGTCTTAACAGAAGTAAGGGCTGTGAGAGGAGCTGCCACCTGACCGAAATTACGGATGAAACGACGGTAGAAATTAGCGAAGCCCAGAAAGCGCTGCAGCTCGACGCGTGACTTAGGAACGGGCCAATCAATGACAGCCTGGACCTAGCGGGATCCATCTTAATGCCCTCAGCGGAAATAACGGAACCGAGAAAAGGGACAGAGGCGGCATGAAAAGTGCACTTCTCAGCCTTCACATAAAGACAGTTCTCCAAAAGGCGCTGGAGGACGCGTCGCACGTGCTGAACATGAATCGAGAGAGACGGTGAAAAATCAGGATATCATCCATGTAAACGAAAACAAAAATGTTCAGCATGTCTTCAGGACGTCGTTAACTAGTGCCTGAAAGACAGCTGGAGCGTTAACGAGGCCGAAAGGAAGAACCCGGTATTCAAAGTGCCCTAACGGAGTGTTAAACGCCGTTTTCCACTCGTCCCCTCCCTGATGCGCACGAGATGGTAGGCGTTACGAAGGTCCAATTTGGTGAAAAACCTGGCTCCCTTGCAGGATCTCGAAGGCTGAAGACATAAGAGGAAGCGGATAACGATTCTTAACTGTTATGTCATTCAGCCCTCGATAATCCACGCATGGGCGCAGGGACCCGTCCTTCTTCTGAACAAAAAGAACCCGCGCCGGCGGGGGAGGAGGAGGAGACTATGGTACCGGCGTCGAGCGAAACCGACAAATAATCCTCGAGAGCCTTACGTTCGGGAGCCGACAGAGAGTATAAATCTGCCCCGGGGGAGTAGTTCCCGGAAGGAGATCAATACTACAGTCATACGACCGGTGTGGAGGGAGAGAAGTGGCCTTGGAACGACTGAACACCGTGCGCAGATCGTGATACTCCTCCGGCACCCCTGTCAAATCGCCAGGCTCCTCCTGTGAAGAAGAGACAGAGGAAACAGGAGGGATAGCAGACATTAAACAGGTTACATGACAAGAAACATTCCAGGATAGGATAGTATTACTAGACCAATTAATAGAAGGGTTATGGCGCACTAGCCAGGGATGACCCAAAACAACAGGTGTAAAAGGTGAACGAAAAATTAAAAAGAAATGGTTTCGCTTATGATTACCAGAGACAGTGAGGGTTAAAGGCAGCGTCTCACGCTGAATCTTGGGGAGAGAACTACCATCTAAAGCGAACAAGGCCCTGGGCTCCCCTAACTGTCTGAGAGGAATGTCATGTTCCCGAGCCCAGGTCTCGTCCATAAAACAGCCCTCCGCCCCAGAGTCTATCAAGGCACTGCAGGAAGCAGATGAACCGGGCCAGCGGAGATGGACCGGAAAGGTAGTGCGTGATCCAGAAGGAGAGGCCTGAGTAGTTGCGCTCACCAGTAGCCCTCCTCTTACTGATGAGCTCTGGCCTTTTACTGGACATGAGGTGACAAATGACCAGCGGAGCCGCAGTAGAGACAGAGGCGATTGGTGATTCTCCGTTCCCTCTCCTTGGCCGAGATGCGAATACCCCCCAGCTGCATAGGCTCAGCATCCGAGCCGGCGGGGAGGGTGGCAGTGATGCGGCAGGTGGCAGTGATGTGGAGAGGGGAGCAACGGGAGAACGTGAGCTCCTTTCCACGAGCTCGGCGACGAAGATCAAACTGTCGTTCATGCGAATAGCGAGAGCTATTAAGGAGTCCAGACTGGAAGGAACCTCCCGGGAGAGGATCTCATCCTTAACCTCGACGTGGAGACTCCTCCAGAAAACGAGCGAGCAAAGCCGGCTCGTTCCAGTCACTAGAGGCAGCGAGAGTGCGAAACTCAATAGAATAATCCGTTATGGATCTATTCCCCTGACATAGGGAAGACAGGGCCCTGGAAGCCTCCTCGCCAAAAACAGAACGGTCAAAAACCCGTATCATCTCCTCCTTAAAGTCCTGATACTGGTTAATACACTCAGCCCGCCTCCCAGACTGCCGTGCCCCACTCACGCGCCCCGTCCGGTAAGGAGAGAAATGACGTAGGCGATGCGGGCTGCGCTCCTGGAGTAAGTGTTGGGCTGGAGAGAGAACACCACATCACACTGAGTGAGGAATGAGCGGCACTCAGTGGGCTCCCCCAGTAACACGGCGGGTTGTTGATCCTGGGCCCGGAGACTCGGAAACCCTGGAAGTGGGCGGATCGAGGTGGAGTTGGTGAACCCGTCTTGTGAGGTCGGAGACTTGGACGTGCCAGGTCTCAACGGCATGTTGAGCAGCAGACAATTCCACCTCGTGTCTGCCTAGCATCGCTCCCCTGATCTCGACGGCGGAGTGAAAAGGGTCCGGAGCCGCTGGGTCCATTCTTGGTCTGATTCTTCTGTTATGAACTTGAGTGAAGACCCAAACGCGGTTTTAACAGAAAACAGAGTTCTTTAATAAAAACAGGAATGGCATAAATCCTCTCCAACGTAGTCAATGGAACAAAAGAACG
Organism: Oncorhynchus masou masou; assembly: GCF_036934945.1. Lineage (NCBI taxonomy): Eukaryota > Metazoa > Chordata > Actinopteri > Salmoniformes > Salmonidae > Oncorhynchus > Oncorhynchus masou. The sequence goes on from NW_027000398.1 coordinate 7,062, forward strand.
TAGTATAATGCAGGTTGCACCTGCCATGCAGACTCCGACAGGACAGGACAAGGTGGAAGCAAACGAGACGACAGCTTGCTTCTGGCATCAAAAAACACAAACAAGAATCAGACACTGAAAGTAGCAGGAACAGAGAAAGAAATAGAGACCTAATCAGAGGGGGAAGAACAGGTGGGGAAAGAGAGAATGAGCTAGTTAGGGGAAATGTAGAACAGCTGAGGGATGAGAGACAGAGAAGGTAACCTAAAAAGACCAGCAGAGAGAGAGAATGAAGAGAAAGGACAGGAACAGACATAACAAGACATGAGCCACCCAACTCATAGCGTGTTTTCTCTGCTACCACACGGTAAGTGGGAGCGATGCACCAAGTCTGGAACCAACAGTACCCGGTAAAGCTTCTACCCCCAAGACATAAGATGTACCTGTGTACCTGTGTACCTGTGTACCTGTGTACCTGTGTACCTGTGTAGAGTAGGTGTGGAGATCATCCGTTCACCTACTCTGCGTCTCACAAAGACACGGAGGTTGGAACCCAAAAATCTCAAATTTGGACTCATCAGACCAAAGGACAGATTTCTTATAGCGATAAGACTGCTAAATAGTTAGTCCGGGGTAGCTGTGGTTAACTACTTAACTCTCTGCATTGACCCTTTTTATTACTGACTTTTTGACTCATCACATATTACTGTTTAATATCTGTCACTTTATTCCTAGTTAGATGTACAGTACCAGTCTAAAGTTTGGACACTCCTACTCATTCAAGGGTTTATCTTTATCTTTACTATTTTTTACATTGTAGAATAATAGTGAAGACATCAAGGCAAAGGGATGGCTACTTTGAAGAATCTCAAATAAAAAAATATATTTTGATTTGTTTAACACTTTTTTGTCACTACATGATTCCATATGTGTTATTTCATAGTTTTGATGTCTTCACTATGATTCTACAATATAGAAAATAATTTAAAAAATATACAAATAAAGAAATACCCTTGAATGACTGGCACTGTACAAATAATATACAAATAAAGAAATACCCTTGAATGACTGGCACTGTACATATCTACTTCGTACCCCTGCACATCAACTCAGTACTCGTACCCTGTGTACACAGATAGTCAAGTTTATTACCTGCACCCTGCACATCAACTCAGTACTTGTACCCTGTGTACATAGATAGTCAAGTTATTACGCTCGTACTCCCTGCACATCAACTCAGTACTCAGTACCCTGTGTACATAGATAGTCAAGTTATTACCTGTACTCCCTGCACATCAACTCAGTACTGGTACCCCGTGTATATAGCCAAGTTATTACCTGCACCCCTGCACATCAACTCAGCACTCGTACCCTGTGTATATAGCCAAGCTATTACCCTCGCACCCCTGCACATCAACTCAGTACTTGTACCCTGTGTACATAGATAGTCAAGTTATTAGCTCGTACCCCTGCACATCAACTCAGTACTCATACCCTGTGTACATAGATAGTCAAGTTATTACATTGTACCCCTACACATCAACTCAGTACTCGTACCCTGTGTACATAGATAGTTAAGTTATTACCTCGTATCCCTACACATCAACTCAGTACTGGTACCCCGTGTATATAGTCAAGTTATTACCTCGTACCCCTGCACATCAACTCAGTACTCGTACCCTGTGTACATAGATAGT
>NW_027000399.1:0-8733 GCF_036934945.1 Oncorhynchus masou masou
GATTTTGGTTGGAGTGGCTCACAGGTACCATCACACACAGTGTGATTGTTCTACAGTGGTCCCTGAAGCATAGGATCAAACCCTGTGTGATTAGAACTGTCACGACTTCTTCCGAAGTCATTGCCTCTCCTTGTTCGGGCAGTGGTCTGCATTCGATGTCACCGGTCTTCTCGCCATCATTGATCCATTTTTCATTTTCCATTGGTTTTGTCTTGTATTCCCACACACCTGTTTTCAATCCCATTCATTGCCTGTTGTGTATTTAACCCTCTGTTTCCCCTCATGTCTTTGTAAAAGATTGTTTATTGTCAGTGTAGTGTTTATGGAATAGGTGCGCGACGGGTCTTTGTACCCATATTTGTTTATATTCCGTTTTCTATTTAGTGTTATGGAGCATGTTACTTGGACATTATTAAAAGACTCCATTTTACACTCCGCTTGACTCTCCTGCGCCTGACTTCCCTGCCACCTATATACATATCTCTGACAGAATCTCTGACCCCAAAAAAATTATGAAGTCAGCAGGAGAGGACACTACGCTCATGGACGTGCAGGAACGTGTTCGGGAACAAGCGGAAGAGATTGACTGTTTAACCTCTTGAAACTCTAGGGGCGCTATATCATTTTTGGATAAAAAGACGTGCCCGTTTTAAGCGCAATAGTTTGTCACAACAAGATGCTCGACTATGCATATAATTGATAGCTTTGGAAAGAAAACACTCTGAGGTTTACAGAACTGCAAAGATATTCTCTGTGCGTGCCCTAGAACGTGAGCTTCAGGCAAAACCAAGATGAAACGGCCATCCCAGGAAATCAGCAGGATTTTGAGGCTCCGTTTTCCATTGTCTCCTTATATGGCTGTGGAATGCGAGATGAATGAGCCTGCCCTTTCTGTCGTTTCCCCAAGGTGTCTGCAGCATTGTGATGTATTTGTAGGCATATCATTGGAAGATTGACCATAAGAGACCACATTTACCAGGTGTCCGCCCGGTGTCCTGCACCGAAATTGGTGCGCAAACCTCAGCTGCAAGTATTTTTCCATGGAATTCAGAGAAGAAAGCGAGCTTCCACGAACGATATATCAATGAAGAGATATGTGAAAACACCTTGAGGATTGATTCCAAACAACGTTTGGCCATGTTTCGATCGATATTATGGGGTTAATTCGAAAAAGTTTGACGTTGTTGGTGACTGAATTTTTCGGTTCGTTTCGTAGTCAAATGTGATGTACAAAACGGAGCGATTTCTCTACACAAAGATTCTTTCAGGAAAAACTGAACATTTGCTATGTAACTGAGAGTCTCCTCATTGAAAACATCCGAAGCTCTTCAAAGGTAAATTATTTTATTTATTTGGTTATCTGGTTTTTGTGAAAATGTTGCGTGCTAAATGCTACTCAAAATGCTAAGCTAGCTGAAGTTTCTAAAACTGGTTAAACCACGGCTGTGACTATAACAGAACGTGTGTCTCGGGGAAAATCCCAAGGAAAACTGATCACCCAAAAGAAAAAAATATCAATGCGCCAGTTGCCTGTATTGTCTATGGGAAGAGAAAATAGATGGCTCCCAGTTGACAATTCCTACAGCTTCCACACGATTTCTCCAGTCTTGGCAATTGGTGTGACGTTATTCCTTGGTTCAACGAAGAAGAGGCACTTCCTGTCATCACTGCATCAGAAAGGAAGTTTTGGTAGAGAGAATATCGACCATCGTCTGAAGACTTAATGCTATTGAATACAGATCGCCCCATGATGAATTTGATCGAGTATTAACGTTTACTAATACCTAAAGTTGGATTACAAAAGTAGTTTGAAGTGTTTTGTCAAAGTTTATAGGCAACTTTTAATTTAAAATAACGTTGCGTTTAAAAAACTATTTTCCTGGATCTGACGGTATTCATAAATGGACATTTTGGGTATACAAGGACCGATTTAATCGAAAAAAATACCCAATTGTGATGTTTATGGGCCATATAGGAGTGCCAGCAAAGAAGCTCGTCAAAGGTAATGAATGTTTTATATTTTATTTCTGCGTTTTGTAGCGCCGGCTACTAATTCTTTTGTTTACATCCCCTTCTGGTAATTCAGGGTGTTGCATGCTATCAGATAATAGCTTCTCATGCTTTCGCCGAAAAGCATTTTAAAAATCTGACTTGTTGGCTAGATTCACAACGAGTGTAGCTTCAATTGAGTACCCTGCATGTGAGTTTTAATGAACGTTTGAGTTTTAATGAGTGCTATTAGCATTTGGCGTAGAGCATTTGCATTTATTGTTGGCAAGGTGGGACGCTAGCGCATCGGGTTGCCCAGAGAGGTTTAAGCTCAGTCATGGATCGCATTGTCCAGAATATGGATCGCTGGGAGAGACAGGGAGTTTCTCCAGCGCCACCACCACCACAACTGGAATCTCCCTTGAGCACTTTTTCCTCTCCGGAACCGAAGATCCATTTATCTTTACCCACGGGATACAACGGAGATACTGCCGGCTGCCAGGGTTTCCTCCTTAAAACCTGATGGGGCTACAGGTTCCCAACTAGAAACACCCCCCCCCCTTCAGCCCAAACGGTGGCGCAGGGAAAGCAAAAATATTCTTTAAAATATTTAACCTCCACACATTAACAAGTCCAATAGCTTAAATGAAAGATAAACACCTTGTTCATCTACCCAGCATGTCAGAATTTTAAAATGTTTTACAGCGAAAACATAGCACATATTTATGTTAAACCACCACTAGGAAAACATACAATATGTAGCCACATGGCTATGCAAAATAGCACAATCACAAACGCAGGGTTAAAAGAAAAATAATTCACTAACCTTTTGAAAATCTTCATCAGATGACAGTAATAGCACATTTTACACAGTACATTTATGTTTTTTTCAATAATATGCAAATTATATCCATAAATCTCCATTTACATTGAGCCATGTTCAAAAATGCAGCAGAAATGACCGGAGGAATTATAAATATCTCCGGCAGCTAACGCCAGATAACAGCAATAAACATCATAAACTTTGACTAAATATACATGTTCTACATATATTTAGAAAGATACACTTCTTCTAAATGCTAACGCTGTGTTACATTTATTTTTAACGTTACAGAATTCGTTCACTATTCAATAATCTGAGACGGCGCTCAGCCATTAGCATTATTTCTCTACTATGTTGGATTCGACAAAAATACAATTTTATAACATAAATATTCCCTTACCTTTGATGGTCTTCGACAAGAATGTCGTGGAAGGAGTTATACTTACATAATATAACGTTTGGTTGCTGTTGGTGTGTCTTTGTATTAGCAAAAGCTAACATCTTCAGGTGAATTACTCCAAAAAGGACTTCTGATCACGAAAATTGCGCATCAAAACTTCAAATTTACATAATATATGTCGACTAAACTGGTCAAACTAAGTGCAGAATCAAGCTTTAGGATGTTTTTAACGTACAAAACAATTGGCGATTAAATCAAACATAACGAACTCTCTTCAGCCAAGCTGGAAAAAAAAGACCCTTTTCACAGAGCGCGCACCTGAAAACTCGTGACACCTCAGTATTTTGCCCGCCAAGCAGTCAAAGCTCGTGCTATTTTCTCCGTTCCACGTCTCATTGAAAGACGAGAGCGCGCTGAAGAAATAGAAACTGTTCCCAGATCCGTAGCTGGTTGGGAAGGGTGGTTGCGATGACGTCAAAGTTGGAGCAACTTTCTTAGGAGAGAGAGAGTTTGGGAGAATGTCTGCCCTGTGAGTTCTGCTTTACATACAGACATAATTCGAACGGTTTTAGAAGCTTTAGAGTGTTTTCTATTCAATAATAATTATTATATGCATATATTAGCAATTTTTGACAGTTTTTTTAAAAGTTTACTTTGTGCACACAATTCATCCAAAGGGGGCAGTATTTCCCCGAGCCCCATCAGGTTTTAACCTGTATCTGGCCACGGCATCCCCAGTACCATCTGACCATGAGGAGAGTTACGCCCTCGTCTCATGCCTCACCGGGAAAGCTCTGGAATGGGCCAGCGCTGTGTGTAGAAAGGAGGATGCGGCGTTGGACCATTTTGAGGAGTTCACCCGCCAATTCCGGATAGTATTCGACCATCCACCTGAAGGCAAAGCAGCGGGTGAGCTTCTCTATCATCTGAGGCAAGAGACGAGGAGTGCACAGGAGTTTGCTTTGGAGTTTAGGACCTTGGCTGCCGGCGCTGGTTGGAGCGACAGGGCCCTGATCGACCATTACCGTTGTAGTCCACGCGAGGATGTCCGTCTGGAGCTGGCCTGTAGAGACACCACCCTCACCTTCGACCAGCTGGTGGACATGTCCATCAGGCTGGACAACATGCTGGCTACTCGTGGACGTCTAGATCGGGGTCTGGTTGTTTCCATCCTCCCGCACCCTCTCTCCCGAACCTATGGAATTGGGAGGGATGGTGCGCAGGGAGACCGGAGGGGGTTCCCGCTCGAGCACCATTCATGGTCGCAGAGGGCACACTGCTGGTCGGTGCCGGGTTGGTTCCTCTGGGAATAGAGAAGGCAGGCAGGGCATTCTGGCATCACCCCAGGTGAGTAGGCACCATTCTCATCCAGAGCCCTCTGTTGCACTAATGTTTGTCTCGGTCTCTTTTCCCTGATTTTCCCTGCATTCCCAGTATAAGCGCTTCGTAAATTCAGGTGCGGCTGGGAATTTCATTAATAACAGTTTAGCCCATAGGTTAGGGATCCCATTGTTCCTGTGGATATGCCCTTTCCCTATCCATGCCTTAGATAGTCGACCCATTAGAGTCAGGGTTTATCAGGGGTAACCGCACCTTTGTGTATGATAACGCAGGAGGGTCATGAAGATTAGTCTTTTCTTTATTGATTCTCCGCGTATTCTGTGGTGCTAGGCCTACCCAAGTTAGCTTGCCATAACCCCACTGTTTCTTGACATGAGGGCTCTCACGGGTGGTCGCGAGAGTGCTCAGGTAGGTGTCTAGGGGTTTTCTGTTGGTGCTACTACTGTGGAAAGTCCAAACCAGGTCTCCACTCATTCCCCGAATATTCCCGATATTTGGCTCTCGCCTTCTGTAAAAGAAGGCGACTCAATTACCACCCCATCGACGGGGGGATTGTGCGTGGATCTCCTTGTAGACGCTGCATATCCCAAGAGTCACGTGTATCCCCTGTCGCAAGCGGAGAAGGAGTCTATGGAGACATCAGGGGTTATTCTGTTTCATCCATTTCACCCGTCTCTTCGAGTTTCTTTTTGTGAAAACGATGGCAGTTTACGCCCGTGCATTGATTATCGAGGTCTTAATGAAATCACAGTGAAATATAGTTACCCGCTACCTCTGATCTATACGGTTAGTGAGTTAATGCACGGGGCACTTTTTTTTCACAAAATTGGATCTCAGGAGTGCGTACAATCTGGTGCGTATTCGGAAGGGTGATGAGTGGAAGACGGCATTTAGCACCACCTCAGGTCATTATGAGTACCTTGTCATGCCATATGGGTTGATGAATGCTCCATCATTTTCCAATCATTTGTAGATGAGATCTTCAGGGACCTGCACGGGCAGGGTGTAGTGGTGTATATCGATGATATTCTGATATACTCCGCTACACGCGCCGAGCATGTGTCCCTGGTGCGCAGGGTGCTTGGTCGCCTGTTGGAGCATGATCTATATGTCAAGGCTGAGAAATGCTTGTTCATCCAACAATCCATCTCCTTCCTTGGGCATCGGATTTCCACTTCAGGAGTGGAGATGGAGAGCGACCGCATTACAGCCGTGCGTAATTGGCCGACTCCAACCACGGTAAAGGAGGTGCAGCGTTTTTTGGGGTTTGCCAATTACTACCGGAGGTTTATCCGGGGTTTTGGTCAGGTGTCTGCTCCCATTACCTCACTGCTAAAGGGGGGCCCGGTGCGCTTGCAGTGGTCGGCTGAGGCGAACAGGGCTTTTGGGCACCTGAAGACTCTGTTTACCTCGGTGCCTGTGTTGGCTCATCCGGATCCCTCTTTGCCATTCATGGTGGAGGTGGACGCATCCGAAGCTGGGATAGGAGCAGTGCTCTCTCAGCACTCGGGTATGCCACTGAAGCTTCACCCCTGTGTTTTCTTTTTGAAGAAGCTCAGCCCGGCGGAGCGAAACTATGATGTGGGGAACCGGGAGCTGTTAGCTGTCGTAGAAGCCTTGAAGGTGTGGAGGCATTGGCTTGAGGGGGCTAAACACCCTTTTCTCATCTGGACTGACCACCTCAATCTGGAGTACATCCGGCAGGCGAAGAGATTGAATCCTCGCCAGGCAAGGTGGCCCATGTTTTTCACTCATTTTGTGTTTACTCTTTCTTACAGACCAGGCTCCCAGAACGTTAAGGCAGACGCATTGTCTCGGCTGTATGACACAGAGGAGCGATCCATGGATCCCACTCCCATACTCCCAGCTTCGTGTCTGGTGGCGCCAGTGGTGTGGTAGCTGGACGCGGACATTGAGCGGGCGTCACGTGCAGAACCCTCTCGCCCTGAGTGTCCAGCTGGTCGTCTGTACGTTCCGTCTGCTGTCCGCGACCGCTTGATCTATTGGGCTCACACGTCACCCTCCTCTGGTCATCCTGGGATAGGTCGGACGATGCGCTGTCTTGATGGGAGGTACTGTTGGCCCACTTTAGCTAAGGACGTGAGGATTTATGTTTCTTCCTGCTCGGTGTGCGCCCAGTGCAAGGCTCCTAGACACCTGCCCAGAGGTAAGCTACAACCTCTACCCGTTCCTCAACGGCCGTGGTCACACCTGTCGGTGGATTTTTTGACTGATCTTCCACCTTCACAGGGTTACACCACGATCCTGGTCGTTGTGGATCGGTTTTCGAAGTCCTGTCGTCTCCTCCCTTTGCCCGGTCTCCCTACGGCCTTACAAACTGCAGAGGCCCTGTTTACACACGTTTTCTGGCACTATGGGGTGCCTGAGGATATAGTGTCTGATCGGGGTCCCCAGTTCACATCAAGGGTTTGGAAGGCATTCATGGAGCGTTTGGGGGTCTCGGTTAGTCTTACCTCAGGTTTTCACCCTGAGAGTAATGGTCAGGTGGAGAGAGTTAACCAGGATGTGGGTAGGTTTCTGCGGTCTTATTGCCAGGATCGACCGAAGTTCGTGCCCTGGGCAGAGATGGCTCAGAACTCGCTACGTCACTCCTCCACTAACCTTACTCCTTTTCAATGTGTATTAGGGTATCAGCCGGTTCTGGCTCCTTGGCATCAGAGCCAGACTGAGGCTCCTGCGGTGGACAATTGGTTTCGGCGCGCTGTGGAAACCTGGGAGGCAGCCCACGTCCACCTTCAGCGTGCCATAAGGTGGCAGAAAATTGGCGCAGACCGTCGCCGCAGTGAGGCCCCAGTGTTTGCACCAGGGGACAGGGTATGGCTCTCGACCCGAAACCTGCCCCTCCGCCTGCTCTGCCGGAAGCTGGGTCCGTGGTTTGTGGGGCCGTTTAAAGTCCTGAGGAGAGTGAACGAGGTATGTTATAGGTTACAACTGCCCACTAATTACCGTATTAACCCCTCGTTCCATGTGTCTCTCCTCAGGCAGGTGGTGGCTGGCCCGCTCCAGGAGGCTGAAGTGCGTGATGTTCCTTCGCCTCCTCTAGACATCGAGGCGTACTCTGTTCGATCCATTTTGGATTCCAGACGTCGGGCGAGGGGCCTTCAGTACCTCGTGGACTGGGAGGGTTACGGGCCGGAGGAGAGATGCTGGGTTCCAGTGGAGGACATGTTAGATCCTTCCATGTTATCAGAATTCCACCGTCTCCATCCAGATCGCCCTGCACCTCGCCCTCCGGGTCGTTCCCGAGGCCGGTGTCGACGCGCGGCTATAGTCGGGGGGGTACTGTCACGACTTCTGCCAAAGTCGTTGCCTCTCCTTGTTCGGGCGGTGCTCGGCGTTCGACGTCACCGGTCTTCTAGTCATCATTGATCCATTTTCCATTGGTTTTGTCTTGTATTCCCACACACCTGTTTTCAAACCCATTCATTAACTGTTGTGTATTTAACCCTCTGTTTCCCCTCATGTCTTTGTCAGAGATTGTTTATTGTCAGTGTAGTGTTTGTTGTATAGGTGCGCGACGGGTCTTTGTACCCATATTTGTTTATAATCCTTTTTCTATTTAGTGTTATGGAGCATGTTACTTGGACATTATTAAAAGACTCCATTTTACACTCCGTTTGACTCTCCTGCGCCTGACTTCACTGCCACCTATATACAAATCTCTGACAAGAACGCTCATTTAGAAATGTTACAACTGTTCACCCCGCTATCATCCAGAAGGCGAGGTCAGTACAGGTGCATCAAAGCTGGGACCGAGAGACTGAAAAACAGCTTCTATCTCAAGGCCATCAGACTGTTAAACAGCCACCACTAACATTGAGTGGCTGCTGCCAACACACCGACACTGACTCAACTCCAGCCACTTTAATAATGGGAATTGATGGGAAATGATGTAAATATATCACTAGCCACTTTAAACAATGCTACCTTATATAATGTTACTTACCCTACATTATTCATCTCATATGCATACGTATATACTGTACTCTATATCATCGACTGCATCCTTATGTAATACATGTATCACTAGCCACTTTAACTATGCCACTTTGTTTACATACTCATCTCATATGTATGTACTGTACTCGATACCATCTACTGTATCTTGCCTATGCTGCTCTGTACCATCACTCATTCATATATCCTTATGTACATATTC
>NW_027000400.1:0-8731 GCF_036934945.1 Oncorhynchus masou masou
TCTACAGGACACAGTCCTTCACCTATAATGTTCTACAGACACAGTACTTCACTCTATAATGTTCTACAGACACAGTACTTCACCTATAATGTTCTACACAGGACACAGTCCTTCACCTATAATGTTCTACAGACACAGTACTTCACCTATAATGTTCTACAGACACAGTACTTCACCTATAATGTTCTACAGACACAGTACTTCACCTATAATGTTCTACACAGGACACAGTACTTCACCTATAATGTTCTACAGACACAGTACTTCACCTATAATGTTCTACAGACACAGTACTTCACCTATAATGTTCTACAGACACAGTACTTCACCTATAATGTTCTACAGACACAGTACTTCACCTATAATGTTCTACACAGACACAGTACTTCACCTATAATGTTCTACAGACACAGTACTTCACCTATAATGTTCTACAGACACAGTACTTCACCTATAATGTTCTACAGACACAGTCCTTCACCTATACTGTTCTACAGACACAGTACTTCACCTATACTGTTCTACAGACACAGTACTTCACCTATAATGTTCTACAGACACAGTACTTCACCTATATGTTCTACAGACACAGTACTTCACCTATAATGTTCTACACAGACACAGTACTTCACCTATAATGTTCTACAGACACAGTACTTCACCTATAATGTTCTACAGACACAGTACTTCACCTAATGTCTTCTACTGTACTTCACCTATAATGTTCTACAGACACAGTACTTCACCTATAATGTTCTACACAGGACACAGTCCTTCACCTATAATGTTCTACAGACACAGTACTTCACCTATAATGTTCTACAGACACAGTACTTCACCTATAATGTTCTACACAGACACATAATGTACTTCACCTATAATGTTCTACAGACACAGTACTTCACCTATAATGTTCTACAGACACAGTACTTCACCTATACTGTTCTACAGACACAGTACTTCACCTATAATGTTCTACAGACACAGTACTTCACCTATAATGTTCTACAGACACAGTACTTCACCTATAATGTTCTACAGACACAGTACTTCACCTATAATGTTCTACACAGACACAGTACTTCACCTATAATGTTCTACAGACACAGTACTTCACCTATACTGTTCTACAGACACAGTACTTCACCTATAATGTTCTACAGACACAGTACTTAATGTTCTACAGACACAGTACTTCACCTATAATGTTCTACAGACACAGTACTTCACCTATAATGTTCTACAGACACAGTACTTCACCTATACTGTTCTACAGACACAGTACTTCACCTATAATGTTCTACAGACACAGTACTTCACCTATACTGTTCTACAGACACAGTACTTCACCTATAATGTTCTACAGACACAGTACTTCACCTATACTGTTCTACAGACACAGTACTTCACCTATAATGTTCTACAGACACAGTACTTCACCTATAATGTTCTACAGACACAGTACTTCACCTATAATGTTCTACAGACACAGTACTTCACCTATAATGTTCTACACCAGTACTTCACCTGTTCTACAGACACAGTACTTCACCTATAATGTTCTACAGACACAGTACTTCACCTATACTGTTCTACAGACACAGTACTTCACCTATAATGTTCTACAGACACAGTACTTCACCTATACTGTTCTACAGACACAGTACTTCACCTATAATGTTCTACACAGTACTTCACCTATACTGTTCTACAGACACAGTACTTCACCTATAATGTTCTACAGACACAGTACTTCACCTATACTGTTCTACAGACACAGTACTTCACCTATAATGTTCTACAGACACAGTACTTCACCTATAATGTTCTACAGACACAGTACTTCACCTCCTTCATACTGTTCTACAGACACAGTACTTCACCTATAATGTTCTACAGACACAGTACTTCACCTATAATGTTCTACAGACACAGTACTTCACCTATACTGTTCTACAGACACAGTACTTCACCTATAATGTTCTACAGACACAGTACTTCACCTATAATGTTCTACAGACACAGTACTTCACCACAGTATTCAATAATGTTCTACAGACACAGTACTTCACCTATAATGTTCTACAGACACAGTACTTCACCTATAATGTTCTACAGACACAGTACTTCACCTATAATGTTCTACAGACACATGCACACAAGCATTAGTTCAAGTCTATCTTTAATAATAATTTACATAGACTGTTTGAAAATACATGGTTTCCTGTAAAAAAAACAGTTTGGTTTCATTAATTAAAAATGAACAACAGAAGGGGATACTTATTAAAATCATCAACATCATCAGACTCAACCAATCAACCTCTCTGACTGGAATGTCTGTGAAATGGAATGGAACGAGTCTGGCACCTAATGCTGTTGGCTAATCATAGGAGCAAATCCTAACTTCCACTTAAGTCACGTTTTCACATAGTCATGCATTGATGTCAGGAGACTAAGTGACAATTCAACTTAATGAAGTGAAAGTTAGGCTACCTCATAGAGCCGAGATGTTGTGTTCATTAAGGCACACCGTTATGGAAGGATTCTATCAGAATGTTAGTCACAAAACACCAAATGAAAAGTATACATACACGTTAAAAAACACTTCTCCAAGTATCCTGATTTTTTCCCCCTCAACATTTGTCAAAGTACATAATATACAAAACGATTTTGAAAATGTCATTTGGTTTGGCTTTAAAAATATTTGAATTGAATAATTGAGATAGTTCCATACAGCAATTACTTTCTTTCATTTTGTTAAAGGTGCAATCTGTAGTTTTATTTGCCGGTGTACTGCAACACTGATACTGTAGGATTGAAATGAACTATTTTTTGTGGGACAATCATTTTTACAGATTGCACCTTTAAGTTTCTTAGTCAGAGTAAAGAGAGAGAAAGAGAAAACCTCACAACATCTGAACGAAAAAGAGGGTGAGGGAAAAGGGAGGGGGTGAGGGACAGGTGAGGGAGGGGGAGTGAGGGACAGGACAAGGAGAGGGTAAGAGACATAGGAAGACTGGTGTGATATGGAGTCAGGGGTGAGGGACAGACAGGGAGGGGGTGAGGGACAGACAGGGGACGGGGTGAGTCATGCATTGAGGGACAGACAGGGAGGGGTAAGAGACATAGGAAGACTGGTGTGTGATATGGAGTGAGGGGTGAGGGACAGATGAGGAGCCGGGGGGTGAGGGACAAAACAGGGGAGGGGGTAAGAGACAAAGGAAGACTGGTGTGTGATATGGAGTGAGGGGTGAGGGACAGATGAGAGGAGGGGGGGGGTGAGGGACAGACAGGGAGGGGGTAAGAGACATAGGAAGACTGGTGTGTGATATGGAGTGAGTGGTGAGGGACAGACAGGGGGTGAGGGACAGACAGGGAGGGGGTAAGAGACATAGGAAGACTGGTGTGTGATATGGATTGAGGGGTGAAGGACAGATGAGGAGGGGGGGTGAGGGACAGGCAGGGAGGGGGTAAGAGACATAGGAAGACTGGTGTGTGATATGGAGTGAGGGGGTGAGGGACAGATGAGGAGGGGGTGAGGGACAGACAGGGAGGGGGTAAGAGACATAGGAAGACTGGTGTGATATGGAGTGAGGGGTGAGGGACAGACAGGGGGGGGGTGAGGGACAGATGAGGAGGGGGGGTGAGGGACAGATGGGGGGTAGGGACAGATGAGGAGGGGGGGGGTGAGGGACAAACAGGGGATCTAAGAGACAAAGGAAGACTGGTGTGTGATATGGAGTGAGGGGTGAGGGACAGATGAGGAGGGGGGGGGGGTGAGGGACAGACAGGGAGGGGGTAAGAGACATAGGAAGACTGGTGTGTGATATGGAGTGAGTGGTGAGGGACAGACAGGGGGGGGGGGGGGTGAGGGACAGACAGGGAGGGGGTAAGAGACATAGGAAGACTGGTGTGTGATATGGAGTGAGGGGTGAAGGACAGATGAGGAAGGGGGTGAGGGACAGACAGGGAGGGGGGTAAGAGACATAGGAAGACTGGTGTGTGATATGGAGTGAGGGGTGAGGGACAGATGGGGGGTGAGGGACAGATGAGGAGGGGGTGAGGGACAAACAGGGAGGGGCAAGAGACAAAGGAAGACTGGTGTGTGATATGAGTGAGGGGTGAGGGACAGAGGGGGAAGGGGAGTCAAACAGAGCAGGAAGCTGACTTGTGTGACTTGTAGGTGTACGAGCCAGGTGCTAGCAGGCTGGTGTTTAGCATCGAGGAGGAGATGCTGTCAGTTACTGAGAGACACTGACGAGTTGGCACAGTAGGGCTGGAAGTTAGCTGGTAAGGCTAGTAGTTAGCGCTCAGGCTAACACAGAGACATAGGAATCCAGTGTATCTGTGGCTAACCAGGGTTAGCGGTTACTCTTCATGGCCTCCTTGGCTGCCAGGATGAGAGGGGTGAGGCTGGAGAGAGGCTTGGCCAGCTTTAGGAATGGATGCTACAGGGAAGACAAGAGATCAACCAATGAAACAAACTCTTCTCATCACGGTGTGTGAATGTGTGTATGAGTGTGTGTTTGTTTGTGCGTGTGTGTACCTGCAGTAGTTCTTTCCCTCCTCCTCCTCTTCTCTACATCCATCTCCAGACAGCGGGACAGGAAGGACCTGAACACTGGAGATAACTTCTCTGGAGACTGGAGCTCTGGAGTCCCATTGGTGGCTATCAGGTAGAGGGCCTGTAGGAGACACAGACTGAACATTAGTGGCCACCAAGTGCAATGCCTGGACACACACACACACACACGCATGGAACCCCCCCCCCCTCACACACACACACACACATCCAACCTCACCCTGAGTGGGTTCTCGTTGAGGTAAGGGGGTTCTCCCTCCACCATCTCTATAGCCATGATGCCCAGGGACCAGATGTCCACCTTGGGTCCGTAGGCCTTCCTGGTCACCACCTCAGGAGCCATCCAGTAGGGAGTCCCCACCATGGTGCTTCTCTTACTCTGCTCTGGAGTGATCTGGGCACAGAACCCAAAGTCAGCTGGAGAGGAGGGGGAGAGAACAGACATGTAAGAGGAAGGTTAATATGAAACATTCACCTAGTCACATTCAGCTCGACAAGAGGAGAGAAAAAACAGGTAAGTTTGTGTGACTGTCAAGCCAATACAATGATAGGACACAAAACAATAGGACACTTAGGATTGGCAAGGCATATTATCTAGGAACAGAACCCAGAACCAGCTACAGAGGAGAGGGGGAGAGATGAAGGGGGAGAGAGGAAGAGGAGGCAGACAGAAAGTGTGTGTGTGAAGTGTACGCTGGGAGTCAGAAGCAACTACAGGAGTGAATAATTGAATTAATAAATAGAACATGAAACAGAAAGCTCACAGACATGAAACCAGAACAGAGTCAATGACGCCTGGGGAAGGAACCAAAGGGAGTGACATATATAGGGAAGGTAATCAGGGAGGTGTTGGCGTCCAGGTGAGTCTCGCATGAGGCCCTGTGCCCGTAACGATGGTGACAGATGTATGTAATCATGAGCAGCCTGGTGACCTAGAGCGCGGAGAGGGAGTGTGTGTGTGTGTGTTCTTACTGAGCTTGACAGATCCGTCCATGCCCAACAGCACGTTGTCACTCTTGATGTCTCTGTGGATCACCTGGTTGGCATGGAGAAACTCCAGAGCCTGCAGACACTACAGGACACACACAGGACACACCGTCACACACACCTCCCTGTGCTCTGTGACTGAGTGTGTGAGTATACCTTTCGGCAGACGGCAGCAGTGTGTGTGTGTGTACCTCTCTGCACACAGCAGCGATCTGAGCTCGTCCACACATTTCTGTGACAACGTCCGTGGAGCGAACCTCCAGCCAGATACTCCATCACCACAAACAACTCCTCACCTACCAGGAAACTACACACACACACACACACACACACACACACACACACACACACACACACACACACACACACACACACACACACACACACACACACACACACACACACACAGAAACAAAGTAAATAACTGACTCCAGCACAGAGTACTGACACAGGCGTACTTCAGGTGTGTGTGTGTGTGTGTTACCTGTCTACGTAGTTGACGATGTTAGGTTGTTGTAACTCCTTCATCACCAGGATCTCGTTGATGATCAGCTCCTTCTTCGGCTGTTTCTGGAGGTTGATCTGTTTGATAGCTACCTGTAACACACACACAAGTTTTAAGTCTGTGTTTAGTCTGAAAGTGTGTTGGGACAGGAAGGAGACCTTACCTCTGCACCAGTGGCAACATCGATGGCTGTATAGACAGTACCAGACGCTCTGAGAGAGAACGAGAGATAGAGAGAACGAGAGACAGCGAGAGAGAGAGAGAAAGAGAACGAGAGAGAGGGAGAGCGAGAGAGAACGAGGAGACAGCGAGAGAGAGAGAGAGAGAACGAGAGGAGGCGAGAAGAACGAGAGAACGAGAGACAGCGAGAGAGAGAAGGGGCGAGAGAGGGAGGCGAGAGAGAACGAGAGACAGCGAGAGAGAGAGAGAGAGAGAGAGAGAGAGCAGAGAGGGAGAGCGAGAGAACGAGAGACAGCGAGAGAGAGAGAGAGAGAGAGAGTAGTGTCCAATCTGTTACTTAGATATGGATATGGCACCAAAAGGTGAACATGTAAATGGACTCACACTCTGAGTGTGTGTGTGTGTGTGTGTGTGTGTGTGTGTCTCACCTGGCCGATCTTCTCATAGCGTGTACTTCTTCTTGGGATCTCAATACTGACGATGGTTCCTGAAAGACATAGAGCCAGACTGGTGACATGATGTGTGTGACATACCGTATGTCTGTGTGTAATGTGATGTGTGTGACATAACATATGTCTGTGTGTAATATACTGTATGTCTGTGTGTAATATACTGTATGTCTGTGTGTAATATACTGTATGTCTGTGTGTAATATACCGTATGTCTGTGTGTAATATACCGTATGTCTGTGTGTAATATACCGTATGTCTGTGTGTAATATACTGTATGTCTGTGTGTAATATACCGTATGTCTGTGTGTAATATACTGTATATCTGTGTGTAATATACTGTATGTCTGTGTGTAATATACTGTATATCTGTGTGTAATATACCGTATGTCTGTGTGTAATATACTGTATGTCTGTGTGTAATATACTGTATGTCTGTGTGTAATATACTGTATATCTGTGTGTAATATACTGTATGTCTGTGTGTAATATACTGTATGTCTGTGTGTGACTTACCGTATGTCTGTGTGTAATATACCGTATGTCTGTGTGTAATATACCATATGTCTGTGTGTAATATACTGTATGTCTGTGTGTAATATACCATATGTCTGTGTGTAATATACCGTATGTCTGTGTGTAATATACCGTATGTCTGTGTGTAATATACTGTATGTCTGTGTGTAATATACTGTATGTCTGTGTGTAATATACTGTATGTCTGTGTGTAATATACTGTATGTCTGTGTGTAATATACTGTATGTCTGTGTGTAATATACTGTATGTCTGTGTGTAATATACCGTATGTCTGTGTGTAATATACTGTATGTCTGTGTGTAATATACTGTATGTCTGTGTGTAATATACTGTATGTCTGTGTGTAATATACTGTATGTCTGTGTGTAATATACTGTATGTCTGTGTGTAATATACTGTATGTCTGTGTGTAATATACTGTATGTCTGTGTGTAATATACTGTATGTCTGTGTGTAATATACTGTATGTCTGTGTGTAATATACTGTATATCTGTGTGTAATATACTGTATGTCTGTGTGTGATGTGATGTGTGTGATATACTGTATGTCTGTGTGTGATATGATGTGTGTAATATACTGTATGTCTGTGTGTGATGTGATGTGTGTAATATACTGTATGTCTGTGTGTGATGTGATGTGTGTGATATACTGTATGTCTGTGTGTAAAATACTGAATGTCTGTGTGATATACTGTATATCTGTGTGTGATATGATGTGTGTGATATACTGTATGTCTGTGTGTAATATACTGTATGTCTGTGTGTAATATACTGTATATCTGTGTGTAATATACTGTATGTCTGTGTGTGATGTGATGTGTGTGATATACTGTATGTCTGTGTGTAATATACTGTATGTCTGTGTGTGATGTGATGTGTGTGATATACTGTATGTCTGTGTGTAAAATACTGAATGTCTGTGTGTAATATACTGTATATCTGTGTGTAATATACTGTATGTCTGTGTGTGATGTGATGTGTGTAATATACTGTATGTCTGTGTGTAATATACTGTATGTCTGTGTGTAATATACTGTATATCTGTGTGTAATATACTGTATGTCTGTGTGTGATGTGATGTGTGTAATATACTGTATGTCTGTGTGTAATATACTGTATGTCTGTGTGTAATATACTGTATATCTGTGTGTAATATACTGTATGTCTGTGTGTGATGTGATGTGTGTGATATACTGTATGTCTGTGTGTAATATACTGTATATCTGTGTGTAATATACTGTATGTCTGTGTGTGATGTGATGTGTGTGATATACTGTATGTCTGTGTGTGATATGATGTGTGTAATATACTGTATGTCTGTGTGTGATATGATGTGTGTAATATACTGTATGTCTGTGTTCAATGTGATGTGTGTGATATACTGTATGTCTGTGTGTAATATACTGTATATCTGTGTGTAATATACTGTATGTCTGTGTGTGATGTGATGTGTGTGATATACTGTATGTCTGTGTGTGATATGATGTGTA
>NW_027000401.1:0-8731 GCF_036934945.1 Oncorhynchus masou masou
TCTGTAGATCAAGAGGTAGGTTGACGTAGCAGCTATAGTAACCCAAACCCTGTATGGTTGTATGGTATATCAGACAGGGCTGTGTTGTGGTTGTTGTGGAGGTGTTGTAATGTCTGTGTTCTGCCTTGTAGCTGTGACTTCCTGGACACGGCTCAGTATCGTGTGTCTGCCCTCAACATAAAGGGGGAGAGCTCCTCCGTGGCCACTGTGGTTATCAAGAGTATGTTCTTCTCCTCTCAAATCATGTACTTACATCTCTTCAGTATCTTTAATTCTAACTTATTTTGCCAACATAGTTTATATTGTGCTCAACTTGCTGAATCAAAAATGTGTTATTCATATTCATTTACATATCATTTAAATCTCCACCAGGGTTCCAGGAGGGACAGACAGTGGGAAGTCTTGATTCTAAACCACGTGAGTCTCCTGTCTGTCTCTCTGTATGTTTAGATGTGTTAACCCTAACCCTAAACCACGTGAATCTGAAATCTGTCTCTCTGTATGTTTAGATGTGTTAACCCTAACCCTAAACCACGTGAATCTGAAATCTGTCTCTCTGTATGTTTAGATGTGTTAACCCTAACCCTAGACCATGTGAATCTGAAATCTGTCTCTCTGTATGTTTAGATGTGTTAACCCTAACCCTAAACCACGTGAATCTGAAATCTGTCTCTCTGTATGTCTCTCTGTATGTTTAGATGTGTTAACCCTAACCCTAGACCATGTGAATCTGAAATCTGTCTCTCTGTATGTTTAGATGTGTTAACCCTAACCCTAAACCACGTGAATCTGAAATCTGCCTCTCTGTATGTTTAGATGTGTTAACCCTAACCCTAGACCATGTGAATCTGAAATCTGTCTCTCTGTATGTTTAGATGTGTTAACCCTAACCCTAGACCATGTGAATCTGAAATCTGCCTCCTCTCTGTCTCTCTGTATGTTGTAAAGGTGTCATGGTATAGTTCAGTATGATTGTTGTCTTAGTTCTAGTCTCCTGTCTTTCTCTCTGCACTGTAGAGGTTGTCTTAGTTCTGTAGAACACTATGTTGTCCCTCATCTGTCTGTCTCTCTTTTAGATGGGTTCTGCTCTGAGCACGGCGTGACCTTTGAGACAGCCATCATAGACTCGTTTGAGGTGGCGTTCGGCCGGGAGGGAGAGACTCTAAGTCTGGGCTGCACCATCATCGTCTACCCCACCGTTAAACGCTACCAGCCTGATGTCCTCTGGTACAGAGATGGTGAGTAACAACACACACCGTTAAACACTACCAGCCTGATGTCCTCTGGTACAGAGATGGTGGGTAACAACACACACCGTTAAACACTACCAGCCTGATGTCCTCTGGTACAGAGATGGTGGGTAACAACACACACCGTTAAACACTACCAGCCTGATGTCCTCTAGTACAGAGATGGTGGGTAACAACACACACCGTTAAACACTACCAGCCTGATGTCCTCTGGTACAGAGATGGTGAGTAACAACACACACCGTTAAACACTACCAGCCTGATGTCCTACATTTACATTTACATTTAAGTAATTTAGCAGACGCTCTTATCCAGAGCGATTTAAAATTGGGTGAATTTATTCCTTTCTGACATCCAGTGGAACAGCCACTTTACAATAGTGCATCTAAATCATTAAGGGGGTGAGAAGGATTACTTATCCTATCCTAGGTATTCCTTGAAGAGGTGGGGTTTCAGGTGTCTCCCGGAAGGTGGTGATTGACTCTGCTGTCCTGGCGTCGTGAGGGAGTTTGTTCCACCATTGGGGGGCCAGAGCAGCGAACAGTTTTGACTGGGCTGAGCGGGAACTGTACTTCTCAATGGTGGGGGGAGCAGCAGGCCAGAGGTGGATGAACGCAGTGCCCTTGCTTGGGTGTAGGGCCTGATCAGAGCCTGGAGGTACTGCGGTGCCGTTCACAGCTCCGTAGGCAAGCACCATGGTCTTGTAGCGGATGCGAGCTTCAACTGGAAGCCAGTGGAGAGAGCGGAGGAGCGGGGGTGACGTGAGAGAACTTGGGATGAAGGTTGAACACCAGACGGCTGCGGCGTTCTGGATGAGTTGTGGGTTTAATGGCACAGGCAGGGAGCCCAGCCAACAGCGAGTTGCAGTAATCCAGACGGGAGATGACAAGTGCCTGGATTAGGACCTGCGCCGCTTCCCTGTGTGAGGCAGGGTCGTACTCTGCGGATGTTGTAGAGCATGAACCTACAGGAACGGGCCACCGCCATGATGTTGGTTGAGAACGACAGGGTGTTGTCCAGGATCACGCCAAGGTTCTTAGCGCTCTGGGAGGAGGACACAATGGAGTTGTCAACCGTGATGGCGAGATCATGGAACGGGCAGTCCTTCCCGGGAGGAAGAGCAGCTCCGTCTTGCCGAGGTTCAGCTTGAGGTGGTGATCCGTCATCCACACTGATATGTCTGCCAGACATGCAGAGATGCGATTCGCCACCTGGTCATCAGAAGGGGGAAAGGAGAAGATTAATTGTGTGTCGTCTGCATAGCAATGATAGGAGAGACCATGTGAGGTTATGACAGAGCCAAGTGACTTGGTGTATAGCGAGAATAGGAGAGGGCCTAGAACAGAGCCCTGGGGGACACCAGTGGTGAGAGCGCGTGGCGAGGAGACAGATTCTCGCCACGCCACCTGGTAGGAGCGACCTGTCAGGTAGGACGCAATCCAAGCGTGGGCCGCGCCGGAGATGCCCAACTCGGAGAGGGTGGAGAGGAGGATCTGATGGTTCACAGTATCGAAGGCAGCCGATAGGTCTAGAAGGATGAGAGCAGAGGAGAGAGAGTTAGCTTTAGCAGTGCGGAGCGCCTCCGTGATACAGAGAAGAGCAGTCTCAGTTGAATGACTAGTCTTGAAACCTGACTGATTTGGATCAAGAAGGTCATTCTGAGAGAGATAGCGGGAGAGCTGGCCAAGGACGGCACGTTCAAGAGTTTTGGAGAGAAAAGAAAGAAGGGATACTGGTCTGTAGTTGTTGACATCGGAGGGATCGAGTGTAGGTTTTTCAGAAGGGGTGCAACTCTCGCTCTCTTGAAGACGGAAGGGACGTAGCCAGCGGTCAGGGATGAGTTGATGAGCGAGGTGAGGTAAGGAGAAGGTCTCCGGAAATGGTCTGGAGAAGAGAGGAGGGGATAGGGTCAAGCGGGCAGGTTGTTGGGCGGCCGGCCATCACAAGAAGCGAGATTTCATCTGGAGAGAGAGGGAGAAAGAGGTCAGAGCACAGGGTAGGGCAGTGTGAGCAGAACCAGCGGTGTCGTTTGACTTAGCAAACGAGGATCGGATGTCGTCGACCTTCTTTTCAAAATGGTTGACGAAGTCATCTGCAGAGAGGGAGGAGGGGGGAGGGGGAGGAGGATTCAGGAGGGAGGAGAAGGTGGCAAAGAGCTTCCTAGGGTTAGAGGCAGATGCTTGGAATTTAGAGTGGTAGAAAGTGGCTTTAGCAGCAGAGACAGAGGAGGAAAATGTAGAGAGGAGGGAGTGAAAGGATGCCAGGTCCGCAGGGAGGCGAGTTTTCCTCCATTTCCGCTCGGCTGCCCGGAGCTCTGTTCTGTGAGCTCGCAATGAGTCGTCGAGCCACGGAGCGGGAGGGGAGGACCGAGCCGGCCTGGAGGATAGGGGACATAGAGAGTCAAAGGATGCAGAAAGGGAAGAGAGGAGGGTTGAGGAGGCAGAATCAGGAGATAGGTTGGAGAAGGTATGAGCAGAGGGAAGAGAAGATAGGATGGAAGAGGAGAGAGTAGCGGGGGAGAGAGAGCGAAGGTTGGGACGGCGCGATACCATCCGAGTAGGGGCAGTGTGGGAAGTGTTGGATGAGAGCGAGAGGGAAAAGGATACGAGGTAGTGGTCGGAGACTTGGAGGGAGTTGCAATGAGGTTAGTGGAAGAACAGCATCTAGTAAAGATGTGGTCGAGCGTATTGCCTGCCTTGTGAGTAGGGGGGGAAGGTGAGAGGGTGAGGTCAAAAGAGTAGAGGAGTGGAAAGAAGGAGGCAGAGAGGAATGAGTCAAAGGTAGACGTGGGGAGGTTAAAGTCGCCCAGGACTGTGAGAGGTGAGCCGTCCAGTTGAAACTGGAGCAGCAGCACGGCCAGGTGGACTGGGGACAGCAAGGAGTCATCATGTCAGGTAGTCCTGGGGCATGGTCCTAGGGCTCAGGTCAGTTGAAACTGGAGCAGCAGCCCGGCAATGTGGACGCAGGAGAAAGCCACCCTGACACTGGTCCATCTTAACAAGGAGGATGAAGGACTCTACACCCTGAGAGTTAACACCAAGTCTTGCTTCCAGTCCTATATTTGTATTTTTTTTCTAATGTGACCGACCGCCTTGATTTGGTCTTATGAAATTTTTAAATTATGTTTTTTTTAAAAGTGGATAAAAGTAGCTACTCAGAGCTACAAAATGGTATATCATACACTGCAGTTGAGGAACAATCGGGAAGTTATTCTGCTTCGAAATTGTATTTGTATTTTTAAGGCCAGCCCCCATCCCCGCAGGAGGCCTTTTGGTAGGCCGTCATTGTAAATAAGAATTTGTTCTTAACTGACGTGCCTAATTATATCAAGGTTAAATAAATACAAATAAACACATACTGACCAGATCACGTTATAGACAGAAGCATGCTACATGACAGACCAATCCAAACTCATCTCCCGGCATGTCAAGCCCATCAGACCAATCCAAGCTCATCTCATCTCCCGGCATGTCCAGCCCATCCATTTCTCAGCAAATCATGGCTAGCGGGAAGGTTTGTGCATTTTTCCGTGGCTAAACCAACTAGGCTCGTAATTTAAGGGTAGAATACAAATTTGTTATTAAGGCACATGAAAGTTCGTATGTTCCAGAAGGCATTTATTCCCAAAAACTAATTTTGATAAAAAAATAAATGTCTATATTCAATTGCCTCTCCTGTTGTGAAGTGCGACATAAGCCTAGATTCCTGTACTGAGCTGTTCTTGGGCCTCATTTCACACTATCCTGTGCTTTACCTTTGTGAACTATTGAGTCCATCTGTCTGATACTGTGGTGTCTCCCCAGGCAAGGCCCTGGCAGAGTCCAAGTGGGTCCACACCCACTGGAGTGGAGAGAAAGCCACCCTGACACTGGTCCATCTTAACAAGGAGGATGAAGGACTCTACACCCTGAGAGTCAACACCAAGTCTGGCTTCCAGTCCTACTCCGCTACGTCTTCGTCAGAGGTACGACCTGAAATGGTTTATTAACGGTACGATACAATATGATACAGTACGATATGATAGGATATAATACCATAAGTAAGCAATAAGGCAGGACAAGGTTTGTATTATAAGGGAATGGCAGTGTGAGAAGACATGATGCTGAAGGCCAGCTGAGCGTTGGTCCCAAGACTGAGATCAGGAGAAGTACAACAAAAGCTTGTGTTTTTGTCATGTGTAAGACAGTTCAAATGGCAGATGGCAGATTGGCAGATTGGCAGATTGGCAGTGGCAGTGTAACCAGTGGATCATGTTGTCCAGGGTTGGTATACAGTGGATCAGTGTTAACTAGTGGATCAGTGTTAACCAGTGGGTCATGTTAACAAGTGGGTCAGTGTTAACCAGTGGATCAGTGTTAACCAGTGGGTCAGTGTTAACCAGTGGGTCAGTGTTAACCAGTGGGTCAGTGTTAACCAGTGGGTCAGTGTTAACCAGTGGGTCAGTGTTAACCAGTGGATCAGTGTTAACCAGTGGGTCAGCGTTAACCAGTGGGTCAGTGTTAACCAGTGGGTCAGTGTTAACTAGTGGATCAGTGTTAACCAGTGGATCAGTGTTAACCAGTGGGTCAGTGTTAACCAGTGGGTCAGTGTTAACCAGGGGTCAGTGTTAACTAGGGGTCAGTGTTAACCAGTGGGTCAGTGTTAACCAGTGGGTCAGTGTTAACCAGTGGGTCAAAGTGTTAACCAGTGGGTCAGTGTTAATTAGTGTTAACCAGTGGGTCCGTTAACCAGTGGGTCAGTGTTAACCAGTGGGTCAGTGTTAATCTGCGGGTCAGTGTTAACCAGTGGGTCAGTGTTTACCAGTGGGTCAATGTTAACCAGTGGATAAGTGTTAGCCAGTGGGTCATGTTAACTAGTGGTCATTTCAAATGGCAGTGTTAACCAGTGGGATCAGTGTTAACCAGTGGGTCAGTGTTAACCAGTGGGTCAGTGTTAACCAGTGGGTCAGTGTTAATTAGTGGGTCAGTGTTAACCAGTGGGTCAGTGTTAACCAGTGGATCAGTGTTAACCAGTGGGTCAGTGTTAACCAGTGGATCAGTGTTAACCAGTGGATCAGTGTTAACCAGTGGGTCAGTGTTGACCAGTGGGTCAGTGTTAACCAGTGGGTCAGTTCAAATGGCAGTGTTAACCAGTGGATCAGTGTTAACCAGTGGGTCATTGTTAACCAGTGGGTCAGTGTTAACCAGTGGGTCAGTTCAAATGGCAGTGTTAACCAGTGGGTCAGTGTTAACCAGTGGGTCAGTGTTAACCAGTGGATCAGTGTTAACCAGTGGATCAGTGTTAACTAGTGGGTCAGTGTTAACCAGTGGGTCAGTGTTAACTAGTGGGTCAGTGTTAACCAGTGGGTCAGTGTTAACCAGTGGGTCAGTGTTAACTAGTGGATCAGTGTTAACCAGTGGATCAGTGTTAACTAGTGGGTCAGTGTTAACTAGTGGGTCAGTGTTAACCAGTGGGTCAGTGTTAACCAGTGGGTCAGTGTTAACCAGTGGGTCAGTGTTAACCAGTGGATCAGTGTTAACCAGTGGATCAGTGTTAACCAGTGGGTCAGTGTTAACCAGTGGGTCAGTGTTAACCAGTGGGTCAGTGTTAACTAGGGGTCAGTGTTAACCAGTGGGTCAGTGTTAACCAGTGGGTCAGTGTTAACCAGTGGGTCAGTGTTAACCAGTGGGTCAGTGTTAATTAGTGGGTCCGTGTTAACCAGTGGGTCAGTGTTAACCAGTGGGTCAGTGTTAACTAGTGGGTCAGTGTTAACCAGTGGGTCAGTGTTTACCAGTGGGTCAATGTTAACCAGTGGATAAGTGTTAGCCAGTGGGTCAGTGTTAACTAGTGGGTCATTTCAAATGGCAGTGTTAACCAGTGGATCAGTGTTAACTAGTGGGTCAGTGTTAACCAGTGGGTCAGTGTTAACCAGTGGGTCAGTGTTAATTAGTGGGTCAGTGTTAACCAGTGGGTCAGTGTTAACCAGTGGGTCAGTGTTAACCAGTGGGTCAGTGTTAACCAGTGGGTCAGTGTTTACCAGTGGGTCAATGTTAACCAGTGGATAAGTGTTAACCATTGGGTCAGTGTTAACCAGTGGGTCAGTGTTAACCAGTGGGTCAGTGTTAACCAGTGGGTAAGTGTTAACCAGTGGGTCAGTGTTAATTAGTGGGTCAGTGTTAACCAGTGGGTCAGTGTTAACTAGTGGGTCAGTGTTAACCAGTGGGTCAGTGTTAACCAGTGGGTCAGTGTTAACTAGTGGGTCAGTGTTAACCATTGGGTCAGTGTTGACCAGTGGGTCAGTGTTAACTAGTGGGTCAGTTGAAATGGCAGTGTTAACCAGTGGGTCAGTGTTAACCAGTGGGTCAGTGTTAACCAGTGGGTCAGTGTTAACCAGTGGGTCAGTGTTAACCAGTGGATCAGTGTTAAACAGTGGGTCATTTCAAATGGCAGTGTTAACTAGTGGATCAGTGTTAACCAGTGGGTCAGTGTTAACCAGTGGATCAGTGTTAACCAGTGACTGTCTGTACCTCTCTGTCTCAGTTTTATCTCCTGAATAGTTGCTTCTATATCCCTCTCCACCCAACACACAGAAACACACTGCAGAGAGAGGAAAGGAGAATACAGTTGTGGCCAAAAGTTTTGAGAATGACACAAATATACATTTTCACAAAGTCTGCTGCCTCAGTTTGTATGATGGCAATTTGCATATACTCCAGCATGTTATGAATAGTGATCAGATTGATTGCAATGAATTGCAAAGTCCCCCTTTGCCAAGCAAATTAACTGAATCCCCCAAAACATGTCCACTGCATTTCAGCCCTGCCACAAAAGGACCAACTGACATCATGTCAGTGATTCTCTGCTAACACAGGTGTGAGTGCTGACGAGACTGGAGATCACTCTGTTATGCTGATTGAGTTTGAATAACAGACTGGAAGCTTCAAAAGGAGGGTGGTGCTTGAAATGATTGTTCTTCCTCTGTCAACCATGGTTACCTGTAAGGGAACACGTGCCGTCATCATTGCTTTGCACAAAAAGGGCTTCGCAGGCAAGGATATTGCTTCCAGTAAGATTGAACTTAAATTAACCATTTATCGGATCATCAAGAACTTCAAGGAGAGCAGTTCAATTGTTGTGAAGAAGGCTTCAGGGTGCACAAGAAAGTCCAGCAAGCGCCAGGACCATATCCTAAAGTTGATTCAGCTGCGAGATTCGGGCACCACCAGTGCAGAGCTTGCTCAGGAATGGCATCAGGCAGGTGTGAGTGCATCTGCATGCACAGTGAGGAGAAGACTTTTGGAGGATGGCCTGGTGACAGAAGGGCAGCAAAGAAGCCACAAAAAGCTTGTCCGGGGAGGACAAGGTGAGCGCTACCATCAGTCCTGTGTCATGCCAACAGTAAAGCATCCTGAGACCATTCATGTGTGGGGTTGCTTCTCAGCCAGTGGGCTCACACAATTTTGGCTTAGAACACAGCCATGAATAAAGAATGGTACCAACAC
>NW_027000402.1:0-8728 GCF_036934945.1 Oncorhynchus masou masou
GGGTAGAAGGGGTGGAAAGGGGTAGAATGGGGATACCAGGGGTGGAAAGGGTAGAAGGGGGATACTAGGGGAGGAAAGGGGTAGAATGGGGATACTCGGGGAGGAAAGGGGTAGAATGGGGATACTAGGGGTGGAAAGGGGTAGAATGGGGATACTAGGGGAGGAAAGGGGGTAGAATGGGGATACTAGGGGTGGAAAGGGGTAGAATGGGAATACTAGGGGTGGAAAGGGGTAGAAGGGGGATACAAGGGGTGGAAAGGGGTAGAAGGGGGATACAAGGGGTGGAAAGGGGTAGAAGGGGGGATACAAGGGGTGGAAAGGGGTAGAAGGGGGATACAAGGGGTGGAAAGGGGTAGAAGGGGGATACAAGGGGTGGAAAGGGGTAGAAGGGGGATACAAAGGGGTGGAAAGGGGTAGAATGGGGATACAAGGGGTGGAAAGGGGTAGAATGGGGATACTCGGGGAGGAAAGGGGTAGAATGGGGATTCTAGGGGTGGAAAGGGGTAGAATGGGAATACTAGGGGTGGAAAGGGGAAGAAGGGGGATACAAGGGGTGGAAAGGGGTAGAATGGGGATACTAGGGGTGGAAAAGGGGTACAAGGGGTGGAAAGGGGGTAGAATGGGGATACTAGGGGTGGAAAGGGGTAGAATGGGAATACTAGGGGTGGAAAGGGGTAGAAGGGGGATACAAGGGGTGGAACGGGGTAGAAGGGGGATACAAGGGGTGGAAAGGGGTAGAATGGGGATACTAGGGGAGGAAAGGGGTAGAATGGGGATACTAAGGGGTGGAAAGGGGTAGAATGGGGATACTAGGGGTGGAAAGGGGTAGAATGGGGATACTAGGGGTGGAAAGGGGTAGAATGGGGATTCTAGGGGTGGAAAGGGGTAGAATGGGAATACTAGGGGTGGAAAGGGGAAGAAGGGGGATACAAGGGGTGGAAAGGGGTAGAATGGGAATACAAGGGGCGCTCCGCACTGCTAAAGCTAACTCTCTCTCCTCTGCTCTCATCCTTCTAGACCTATCGGCTGCCTTCGATACTGTGAACCATCAGATCCTCCTCTCCACCCTCTCCGAGTTGGGCATCTCCGGCGCGGCCCACGCTTGGATTGCGTCCTACCTGACAGGTCGCTCCTACCAGGTGGCGTGGCGAGAATCTGTCTCCTCGCCACGCGCTCTCACCACTGGTGTCCCCCAGGGCTCTGTTCTAGGCCCTCTCCTATTCTCGCTATACACCAAGTCACTTGGCTCTGTCATAACCTCACATGGTCTCTCCTATCATTGCTATGCAGACGACACACAATTAATCTTCTCCTTTCCCCCTTCTGATGACCAGGTGGCGAATCGCATCTCTGCATGTCTGGCAGACATATCAGTGTGGATGACGGATCACCACCTCAAGCTGAACCTCGGCAAGACGGAGCTGCTCTTCCTCCCGGGGAAGGACTGCCTGTTCCATGATCTCGCCATCACGGTTGACAACTCCATTGTGTCCTCCTCCCAGAGCGCTAAGAACCTTGGCGTGATCCTGGACAACACCCTGTCGTTCTCAACCAACATCATGGCGGTGGCCCGTTCCTGTAGGTTCATGCTCTACAACATCCGCAGAGTACGACCCTGCCTCACCCAGGAAGCGGCGCAGGTCCTAATCCAGGCACTTGTCATCTCCCGACTGGATTACTGCAACTCGCTGTTGGCTGGGCTCCCTGCCTGTGCCATTAAACCCCTACAACTCATCCAGAACGCCGCAGCCCGTCTGGTGTTCAACCTTCCCAAGTTCTCTCCCGTCACCCCGCTCCTCCGCTCTCTCCACTGGCTTCCAGTTGAAGCTCGCATCCGCTACAAGACCATGGTGCTTGCCTACGGAGCTGTGAGGGAACGGCACCGCAGTACCTCCAGGCTCTGATCAGGCCCTACACCCAAGCAAGGGCACTGCGTTCATCCTCCTCTGGCCTGCTTCGCCTCCCTACCATTGAGGAAGTACAGTTCCCACTCAGCCCAGTCAAAACTGTTCGCTGCTCTGGCCCCCAATGGTGGAACAAACTCCCTCACGCGCCAGGACAGCGGAGTCAATCACCACCTTCCGGAGACACCTGAAACCCCACCTCTTCAAGGAATACCTAGGATAGGATAAGTAATCCTTCTCACCCCCCCCCTTAATGACTTAGATGCACTATTGTAAAGTGGCTGTTCCACTGGATGTCAGAAGGTGAATTCACCAATTTGTAAGTCGCTCTGGATAAGAGCGTCTGCTAAATGACTTAAATGTAATGTAAATGTAAGGGGTGGAAAGGGGTAAAAGGGGGATAAAAGGGGTGGAAAGGGGTAGAATGGGGATACTAGGGGTGGGAAAGGGGTACAAGGGGTGGAAAGGGGTAGGGGTAGAATGGGGATACTAGGGGTGGAAAGGGGTAGAATGGGAATACTAGGGGTGGAAAGGGGTAGAAGGGGGATACAAGGGGTGGAACAGGGGTAGAAGAGGGGATACAAGGGGTGGAAAGGGGTAGAATGGGGATACTAGGGGTGGAAAGGGGTAGAATGGGGATACTAGGGGTGGAAAGGGGTAGAATGGGGATACTAGGGGGGAAAGGGGTAGAATGGGGATACTAGGGGTGGAAAGGGGTAGAATGGGGATACTAGGGGTGGAAAGGGGTAGAATGGGGATACTAGGGGTGGAAAGGGGTAGAATGGGGATTCTAGGGGTGGAAAGGGGTAGAATGGGGATACTAGGGGTGGAAAGGGGTAGAATGGGGATACTAGGGGAGGAAAGGGGTAGAATGGGGATACTAGGGGTGGAAAGGGGTGGAAAGGGGTACAAGGGGTGGAAAGGGGTAGAATGGGGATACCAGGGGTGGAAAGGGGTAAAAGGGGGATACAAGGGGTGGAAAGGGGTAAAAGGGGGATACAAGGGGTGGAAAGGGGTAGAATGGGGATACCAGGGGTGGAAAGGGGTAAAAGGGGGATACAAGGGGTGGAAAGGGGTATAAGAGGGGCACAGGGGGTGAAAGGGGATGGAAAGGGATACAGCCTTGGAATGGGGATTACAGGAGGATACAGGGAGACAAAGGGGGATACAGGTGGTGGAACATAATGGAAGGGATATAGAGGAGGTGGAAGGGGTATAGAGGAGGTGGAAGGGGGATACAGGTGGTGGAACATAATGGAAGGGGTATAGAGGAGGAGGAAGGGGGATACAGGTGGTGGAACATAATGTAAGGGGTATAGAGGAGGTGGAAGGGGTATAGAGGAGGTGGAAGGGGTATAGAGGAGGAGGAAGGGGGATACAGGTGGTGGAACATAATGGAAGGGGTATAGAGGAGGTGGAAGGGGGATACAGGTGGTGGAAGGGGGATACAGGTGGTGGAACATAATGGAAGGGATATAGAGGAGGTGGAAGGGGGATACAGGTGGTGGAAGGGGGATACAGGTGGTGGAACATAGTGGAAGGGGTATAGAGGAGGTGGAAGGGGGATACAGGAGGTGGAAGGGGGATACAGGTGGTGGAACATAGTGGAAGGGGTATAGAGGAGGTGGAAGGGGTATAGAGGAGGTGGAAGGGGGATACAGGTGGTGGAACATAACGGAAGGGGTATAGAGGAGGTGGAAGGGGGATACAGGTGGTGGAACATAATGGAAGGGGTATAGAGGAGGTGGAAGGGGGATACAGGTGGTGGAACATAATGGAAGGGGTATAGAGGAGGTGGAAGGGGAAACAGCGGGTTACAGGGGAGGAAGGGGAAACAGGTGGTGGAACATAATGGAAGGGGTATAGAGGAGGTGGAAGGGGGATACAGGTGGTGGAAGGGGGATGCAGGTGGTGGAACATAATGGAAGGGGTATAGAGGAGGTGGAAGGGGGATACAGGAGGTGGAAGGGGGATACAGGTGGTGGAACATAGTGGAAGGGGTATAGAGGAGGTGGAAGGGGTATAGAGGAGGAGGAAGGGGGATACAGGTGGTGGAACATAATGGAAGGGTTATAGAGGAGGTGGAAGGGGGATACAGGTGGTGGAACATAACGGAAGGGGTATAGAGGGAGGTGGAAGGGGGATACAGGTGGTGGAACATAATGGAAGGGGTATAGAGGAGGTGGAAGGGGGATACAGGTGGTGGAAGGGGGATACAGGTGGTGGAACATAATGGAAGGGGTATAGAGGAGGTGGAAGGGGGATACAGGTGGTGGAACATAATGGAAGGGGTATAGAGGAGGTGGAAGGGGGATACAGGTGGTGGAACATAATGGAAGGGGTATAGAGGAGGTGGAAGGGGGATACAGCGGGTTACAGGGGAGGAAGGGGAAACAGGTGGTGGAACATAATGGAAGGGGTATAGAGGAGGTGGAAAGGGGATACAGGTGGTGGAACATAATTGAAGTGGTATAGAGGAGGTGGAAGGGGGATACAGGTGGTGGAACATAATGGAAGGGGTATAGAGGAGGTGGAAGGGGGATAGCAGGTGGTGGAACATAATGGAAGGGGTATAGAGGAGGTGGAAGGGGGATACAGGTGGTGGAACATAATGGAAGGGGTATAGAGGAGGTGGAAGGGGGATACAGGTGGGGGAACATAATGTAAGGGGTATAGAGGAGGTGGAAGGGGGATACAGGTGGTGGAAGGGGGATACAGGTGGTGGAACATAATGGAAGGGGTATAGAGGAGGTGGAAGGGGGATACAGGTGGTGGAACATAATGGAAGGGGTATAGAGGATGTGGAAGGGGATACAATAGGTGGAAGGGGATACAGGTGGTGGAACATAATGGAAGGGGTATAGAGGAGGTGGAAAGGGTATAGAGGAGGTGGAAAGGGTATAGAGGAGGTGGAAGGGGGATACAGGTGGTGGAACATAATGGAAGGGGTATAGAGGAGGTGGAAGGGGGATACAGGTGGTGGAACATAATGGAAGGGGTATAGAGGAGGTGGAAGGGTGGATACAGGTGGTGGAACATAATGGAAGGGGTATAGAGGAGGTGGAAGGGGGATACAGGTGGTGGAACATAATGGAAGGGGTATAGAGGAGTTGGAAGGGGGATACAGGTGGTGGAACATAATGGAAGGGGTATAGAGGAGGTGGAAGGGGGATACGGCAGGTTACAGGGGGAGGAAGGGGGATACAGGTGGTGGAACATAATGGAAGGGGTATAGAGGAGGTGGAAGGGGGATACAGGTGGTGGAACATAATGGAAGGGGTATAGAGGAGGTGGAAGGGGGATACAGGTGGTGGAACATAATGGAAGGGGTATAGAGGAGGTGGAAGGGGGATACAGGTGGTGGAACATAATGGAAGGGGTATAGAGGAGGTGGAAGGGGGATACAGGTGGTGGAACATAATGGAAGGGGTATAGAGGAGGTGGAAGGGGGATACAGGTGGTGGAACATAATGGAAGGGGTATAGAGGAGGTGGAAGGGGGATACAGGTGGTGGAACATAATGGAAGGGGTATAGGGGAGGTGGAAGGGGGATACGAGGAGGTGGAAGGGGGATACAGGTGGTGGAACATAATGGAAGGGGTATAGAGGAGGTGGAAGGGGGATACAGGTGGTGGAACATAATGGAAGGGGTATAGAGGAGGTGGAAGGGGGATACAGGAGGTGGAAGGGGGATACAGGTGGTGGAACATAATGGAAGGGGTATAGAGGAGGTGGAAGGGGGATAGAGGAGGTGGAAGGGGGATACAGGTGTTGGAACATAATGGAAGTGGTATAGAGGAGGTGGAAGGGGGATACAGGTGGTGGAACATAATGGAAGGGGTATAGAGGAGGTGGAAGGGGATACAGTTGGTGGAACATAATGGAAGGGGTATAGAGGAGGTGGAAGGGGGATACAGGTGGTGGAACATAATGGAAGGGGTATAGAGGAGGTGGAAGGGGGATACAGGTGGTGGAACATAATGGAAGGGGTATAGAGGAGCTGGAAGGGGAAACAGTTGGTGGAACATAATGGAAGGGTATAGAGGAGGTGGAAGGGGGATACAGGTGGTGGAACATAATGGAAGGGGTATAGAGGAGGTGGAAGGGGGATGCAGGTGGTGGAACATAATGGAAGGGGTATAGAGGAGGTGGAAGGGGGATACAGGTGGTGGAACATAATGGAAGGGGTATAGAGGAGGTGGAAGGGGGATGCAGGTGGTGGAACATAATGGAAGGGGTATAGAGGAGGTGGAAGGGGATACAGGTGGTGGAAGGGGATACAGGTGGTGGAACATAATGGAAGGGGTATAGAAGAGGTGGAAGGGGATACAGGAGGTGGAAGGGGAATACAGGTGGTGGAACATAGTGGAAGGGGTATAGAGGAGGTGGAAGGGGGATACAGGAGGTGGAAGGGGGAATACAGGTGGTGGAACATAGTGGAAGGGGTATAGAGGAGGTGGAAGGGGTATAGAGGAGGTGGAAGGGGGATACAGGTGGTGGAACATAATGGAAGGGGTATAGAGGAGGTGGAAGGGGGATACAGGTGGTGGAACATAATGGAAGGGGTATAGAGGAGGTGGAAGGGGGATACAGGTGGTGGAACATAATGGAAGGGGTATAGAGGAGGTGGAAGGGGAAACAGCGGGTTACAGGGGGAGGAAGGGGGAAACAGGTGGTGGAACATAATGGAAGGGGTATAGAGGAGGTGGAAGGGGGATACAGGTGGTGGAAGGGGGATACAGGTGGTGGAACATAATGGAAGGGGTATAGAAGAGGTGGAAGGGGGATACAGGAGGTGGAAGGGGAATACAGGTGGTGGAACATAGTGGAAGGGGTATAGAGGAGGTGGAAGGGGTATAGAGGAGGAGGAAGGGGGATACAGGTGGTGGAACATAATGGAAGGGTTATAGAGGAGGTGGAAGGGGGATACAGGTGGTGGAACATAACGGAAGGGGTATAGAGGAGGTGGAAGGGGGATACAGGTGGTGGAACATAATGGAAGGGGTATAGAGGAGGTGGAAGAGGGATACAGGAGGTGGAAGGGGATACAGGTGGTGGAACATAATGGAAGGGGTATAGAGGAGGTGGAAGGGGGATACAGGTG
This sequence comes from Oncorhynchus masou masou, assembly GCF_036934945.1. Classification (NCBI taxonomy): domain Eukaryota; kingdom Metazoa; phylum Chordata; class Actinopteri; order Salmoniformes; family Salmonidae; genus Oncorhynchus; species Oncorhynchus masou. The sequence goes on from NW_027000402.1 coordinate 7,009, forward strand.
GTGGAACATAATGGAAGGGGTATAGAGGAGGTGGAAGGGGGGATACAGGTGGTGGAACATAATGGAAGGGGTATAGAGGAGGTGGAAGGGGGATACAGCGGGTTACAGGGGGAGGAAGGGGGAAACAGGTGGTGGAACATAATGGAAGGGGTATAGAGGAGGTGGAAAGGGGATACAGGTGGTGGAACATAATTGAAGAGTATAGAGGAGGTGGAAGGGGGATACAGGTGGGGAACATAATGGAAGGGGTATAGAGGAGGTGGAAGGGGGATAGAGGTGGTGGAACATAATGGAAGGGGTATAGAGGAGGTGGAAGGGGGATACAGGTGGTGGAACATAATGGAAGGGGTATAGAGGAGGTGGAAGGGGGGATACAGGTGGGGGAACATAATGGAAGGGGTATAGAGGAGGTGGAAGGGGGATACAGGAGGTGGAAGGGGGATACAGGTGGTGGAACATAATGGAAGGTATAGAGGAGGTGGAAGGGGGATAGAGGAGGTGGAAGGGGGGATACAGGTTTTGGAACATAATGGAAGTGGTATAGAGGAGGTGGAAGGGGGATACAGGTGGTGGAACATAATGGAAGGGGTATAGAGGAGCTGGAAGGGGAAACAGTTGGTGGAACATAATGGAAGGGGTATAGAGGAGGTGGAAGGGGGATACAGGTGGTGGAACATAATGGAAGGGGTATGAGAGGAGGTGGAAGGGGGATACAGGTGGTGGAACATAATGGAAGGGGTATAGAGGAGGTGGAAGGGGGGTACAGGAGGTGGAAGGGGGATACAGGTGGTGGAACATAATGGAAGGGGTATAGAGGAGGTGGAAGGGGTATAGAGGAGTGGAAGGGGTATAGAGGAGTTGGAAGGGGGATACAGGTGGTGGAACATAATGGAAGTGGTATAGAGGGAGGTGGAAGGGGGATACAGGTGGTGGAACATAATGGAAGGGGTATAGAGGAGGTGGAAGGGGTATAGAGGAGGTGGAAGGGGGATACAGGTGGTGGAACATAATGGAAGTGGTATAGAGGAGGTGGAAGGGGGATACTGGTGGTGGAACATAATGGAAGGGGTATAGAGGAGGTGGAAGGGGGATACAGGTGGTGGAACATAATGGAAGGGGTATAGAGGAGGTGGAAGGGGGTACAGGAGGTGGAAGGGGGATAAAGGTGGTGGAACATAATGGAAGGGGTATAGAGGAGGTGGAAGGGGTATAGAGGAGGTGGAAGGGGTATAGAGGAGTTGGAAGGGGATACAGGTGGTGGAACATAATGGAAGTGGTATAGAGGAGGTGGAAGGGGGATACAGGTGGTGGAACATAATGGAAGGGGTATAGGGAGGAGTTGGAAGAGGGACACTGGTGGTGGAACATAATGGAAGGGGTATAGAGGAGGTGGAAGGGGGATACAGGTGGAGGAACATAATGGAAGGGGGTATAGAGGAGGTGGAAGGGGGGATACAGGTGGTGGAAAATAATGGAAGGGGTATAGAGGAGGTGGGAAGGGGGATACAGGTGGTGGAACATAATGGAAAAGGGTATAGAGGAGGTGGAAGGGGGATACAGGTGGTGGAACATAATGGAAGGGGTATAAGAGGAGGTGGAAGGGGATACAGCGGGTGGAAGGGGATACAGTTGGTGGAACATAATGGAAGGAATAATAGAGGAGGTGGAAGGGGATAGAGGTGGTGGAACATAATGGAAGGGGTATAGAGGAGGGGGAAGG
>NW_027000403.1:0-8727 GCF_036934945.1 Oncorhynchus masou masou
CAGTTACTTTAAAGGTTGATTTTGGGCAAAAACGCAAGAATAACGCCTTTAAACTGTATAACTGATCAATGCATCATCATACCAGGTCATTTAAGTATTTAAAGAAAGGGATGAAGAAAATATTTATCTACAGAAGTACCATTTCTTAACACCGTCTCTGCATGCTTCCCCCCAAAAACAAATCCTGTAAAATGACAACACGCACTGGCGGATATTATTGGCTAGCTACAGTGGCTAGCTTAGCTAATGAACTAGTCAATAACGTTGGTCATGATGCACATGACCAGAATGACACATCAATGAACCACCAGGAGGAATCTGGACCATTTTTCGTGCCCAAAGTCGCCTGTTAAAGCTTATTTCCTCGCAATGCTACCCATTTTCGTCACTGTAGTGTTTTTCATCGATGTAATTATCATTTTGGGGTAAAGCGGAGTATCGTGGTAGACGAATTGATGTCCTCCCATCTCCCGTGGCAGATTTCACCTTCATTGTCTGGCTAACTTACTATTCTGTATCTATATAGGCAGCAGCTACTCTTCCTGGGTCCAAACACATGAAACATAATAATATAATAACAATAATTGATCCTGCTTTCTGGAATAACCCCACACAGAACTGGAGTCAAAGAGCCGTGATCACAATGCAAAAAACACTTTAGTCACAGCAGAGGCTAAAATCTAGGACCATTCTAAATAGGTCAGGAGCCAGACAGGGAGCCCAAGAAGGAACGAAAATTAACTATTTAGTTGCTATAATCAATTCAATTATTTGTAGGCTTTCGCGGCCTACAAAAAGAAATACACTGTGAAACATTTAGCGAAAAGTGCGATCAACAATTAGCTTGTAGGTATATACTAGCACTCAGCATTTAAACAACATTTTGCTGTAGTAAATCATTATAGTATATAAATTGTGCATATAGGCTGCCAGGCCTTTGTAAAGCATAGATGTATGTCCAGGCTTGTCCAAAATCAATTATGACTTCTATTGCATAGATAATAGAGACAAACATTTATGAAAGAGATCAGATTAGTCTTTTCATAAATACTTTCTTGGGCTATTTTGACACTTCTCGTGAATTCTCCATTGGGTTGATTATCGTTATCTTGCTTTTAGCTTTGTACGTGTCTGTTTCAGACTCCACATTGATTGTTTCATTTTGAATACATCACCACACACCCTCTCTTGCTCTTGGTCCTCATCTTTGTAAGTCACCTTGATTTAGCACCTGTGTGTTTTATCAGTTTCTTTATGAAAATATTTAGCGAACTCCATGACAGTAGCTAAAGCAAGGGGTTACAGCAGTACGCAAGTAGACTACAAATGCATGTTGGGCCGGGCATGCCTTGAGCTCGTGAAGTGAGCGCTACTGGAGCAAAACTGGAGCAGGCGGACACTCCAGCCTTTGGGAATCTCACTCCACTCTCCACTCAAATTGGGCACACTCTTCTCCTCGCTCTGCTCCTCGCTCTGCTCACATACTCTGCCCAGGAGTCAGAGGTCCATCTTATTTTCTAGTGGAGTCTATTACAGAACACTTTGTGATGTCTGACAGTCACAGTTTTAAAAGGAGAGATGAGGGGAGAGTGGGCGATGGTGATGAATGTCCTGTATGAATTGGAAGAGACAGGTTAATTTAAATGAGCATGCTTGAGATGAACTCAAACAGATATTTGGATGATTAAAAACATCTGATTAGAATCTGGTTAAGAGGCATGGGGGAGCATGCTGGCGGAAAGATAAGATATCCTTAGTGAGTGATACATTGAAAAGAATCAGTCACAGGAAATTACTGACATGACTCTCCTACCATGTGTTCAGACTAAAATTCTGATGTATTGTGGAAAAGATTGCATCCCTTAGCGGTCTTTGTTAATCATGTGTTCTTAAAAGTCATCCTTTCTATCTTGTATGAGCTTTCCATTAACCTCTTTGTATTAATTGTTCAGGGAGGAGATCATGAAAAATCTGAACCATTTTCACTTGTAAATTTAAGCTGAGCGTATGCTTTACACCAGTAAAGTCCACAAAGAATGAGAACAGAAATTAAGAAGTTAACCAATGAATTACTCATGAGAGGATGCTGCCAATAACTGTATGTTTTCCATATAGAATCACATAAATGAATCAGACGATGCAGGCAATTAAACACTACTTAAATACCCAAGCTCCAGCAACATGGCTTTTTATCTGTAATGTTTTTAAAATTTCCCTCGATCATGAGGTTGTAGGGTGGCCCCCGAAGTGAATCTCATCAACTGTATTCAAGAGGATTTATTGTCTCCTCAGTTATTCAGCATTCTCTGTGTTCTCCAACCCCCATTCGGTCTCAAATCAGTGAAGCAGAGGTCCTCTTGTCTTTACATTCTGTAGGTCTGATATCTGTTTGGAGGTTAACTTTACAGAAATGCTATTGGTCAACAACTCAGATTTTGAATCCAAACATGTTCAAATGGTTAGAGAAAGCTTAGATTCATTGTCTCTTTCTCTTTCTTTGTTCCTGACATTCTGTGGTGACATACACTCTCTTTCTCCCTCTCTGATCATGCTAAGAAACTTAATGTTTTGTTAATGTCAATATTGCCTTTTAACTTATGTTTGTGCCTTGTTTAATGTTCAATTTACAATTATATTAAACATTTGCCTTTGATAAACAATTCTCAGACATTTCTTGATAAGATAATTCCTGTAACTCAACTATAGTCTCTTGCATTTTGCTATAACATCTTTATGGAGTCAGATATTCAGTTTTAATATCAAATGAAATTTTATTTGTCATATACACATGGTTAGCAGATGTTAATGTGAGTAGCGAAATGCTTGTGCTTCTAGTTCCGACCATGCAGTAATTGCTAACAAGTAATCTAACCTAACAATTTCACAATAACTACCTTATACACACACAAGTGTAAAGGAATTAATACAAATATGTACATAAAAATATATGAATGAGTGATGGCCGAACGGCATAGGCAAGATACAGTAGATGGTATAGAGTACTGTATATACATATGAGATGAGTAATGTAGGGTATGTAAACATTATATAAAGTGCCATTGTTTAAAGTGGCTAGTGATACATTTATTACATCAATTTTTCCATTGTTAAAGTGGCTAGAGTTGAGTCAGTATGTTGGCGGCAGCTTTTGTAGTTAGTGATTGTAGTCCGTGGTTGACTATAGATCCTGCCACATACCTCTCGTGTCTGAGCCGTTGAATTGCGATTCCACTTTGTCTCTATACTGACCCTTAGCTTGCTTGATTGCCTCGCAGAGGGAATAGCTACACTGTTTGTATTCGGTCATGTTTCCGGTCACCTTGCCCTGATTAAAAGCAGCGGTTTGAGCTTTCAGTTTTGCATCAATCCACGGTTTGTGGTTGGAAAATGTTTTAATAGATGCTGTGGGTACAACATCAACGATGCACTTGTTAACTTCTTGAAACTCCCCATCCCGGATCCGGGTTTGTGACTAAAGCCTCAGGCTCATTAGCATAACGCAACGTTAACGATTTCTGAAAATCGCAAATAAAATGAAAATAATGTGTCTGCTCTCAAGCTTAGCCTTTTCTTAACTTCTTGAAACTCCCCATCCCGGATCCGGGATCGTGACTAAAGCCTCAGGCTCATTAGCATAACGCAACGTTAACGATTTCTGAAAATCGCAAATAAAATGAAAATAATGCGTCTGCTCTCAAGCTTAGCCTTTTCTTAACAACACTGTGATCTCAGATTTTCAAAATATGCTTTTGAACCATAGAAATTGACTAATTTGTGTAAGAGTATGCAAAGCTAGCATAGCATTTTGAGTAGCATGTAGCACGCAACATTTTCACAAAAACCAGATAACCAAATAAATAAAATCATTTACCTTTGAAGAGCTTCTGATGTTTTCAATGAGGAGAATCTCAGTTACATACCAAATGCGCAGTGTTTCCTGAAAGCGTCTGTGTGTAGGAGAAATCGTTCCATTTTCTACATTGCGTCTGGCTACCGAAACGAACCGAAAATTCAGTCACCTACAACGTAAAACTTTTTCCGGATTAACTACATAATATCGACCGAAACATGGCAAACGTTGTTTGGAATCAATCCTCAAGGTGTTTTTTCACATATCTCTTCATTGACATGCAGTTCGTGGAAGCTTGCTTTCCTCTCTGTATCGCATGGAAAAATACTGGCAGGTGACTTTTGCGCACCAATTTCGGCGCAGGACACCGTATGACACGTGAATGTGGTCTCTTATGGTCAATCTTCCAATGATGCTCCACAAATACGTCACAATGCTGCAGACACCTTGGGGAAACGACAGAAAGGGGTTGACTCACTCCTCTTGCATTCACAGCCATATAAGGAGACCATGGAAAACAGAGCCTCAAAATCCTTGTCATTACCTGGTGCCATCTCATCTTGGTTTTGCCTGAAGAAACTCACGTTATAGAAGACACGCACAGAGAAGATCTTTGCATTTCTGGACGATAAATTATTTTCTTTCGAACGGTAGCAATTATATGCATAGTCGAGCATCTTTTTGTGACAAAATATCTTGTTTAAAACGGGAACGTTTTTCATCCAAAAATGAAATAGCGCCCCTCAGAGCATCAACAGGTTAATGAACTTGCTCACCCGAATCAAGCGTATTCATCAATGTTGTTGTTCGACGTTATGTGGAACGCATATCCCAGTCCACATGATCGAAGCAATCTTGAAGCGTGGAATCTAGGTTGGTCGGACCAGCGCTAAACAGACATGAGTGCGGGTTTTAGTTTCTTCTCTATAGGCTGGGAGCAACAAAATGGAGTCGTGGTCAGCTTTTCCGAAAGGAGGAAGGGGAGGGCCTTAAATGCGTCGCATAGTTAGAATACCAATGATCCAGGGTTTACACAGCCCGGGTTGTGCAATCGATATGCTGATAGAATTTAGGAGCCTTGTTTTCAGATTAGCCTTGAAATATGTGGTTTCCAGTTTAAATAGAGTTGAATGAAGTTTGTTTGGGGACGTGATATGTCTGCTGGGGGGGATATGCAGGCTGTGATTATGATCAAAGAGAATTCTCTTGGAAGATAATGCGGTCGGAATTTGATTGGAGGAATTCTAAGTCAGGTTATCAAAAGGACTTGAGTTCCTGTATGTTGTTATGATCACACCACATCCCTGTTAATCATAAGGCTACACCCCCACCCCTTCTTACCTGGGAGATGCTTGTTTCTGTTGGTGCGATGCGTGAACAAACCAGGTGGCCGTACCAACTCCGATACCGTGTCTTGAGTGAGCCATGTTTCCGTGAAACAAAGAACGTTAGTCTCTGATGTCTCTCTGGAAGGCAACCCTTGCTGGATTTCGTCTACCTTGTTGTCAAGACATTTACATTTACATTTAAGTCATTTGGCAGACGCTATTATCCAGAGCGACTTACAAATTGGTGAATTCACCTTATGACATCCAGTGGAACAGCCACTTTACAATAGTGCATCTAAATCATTTAAGGGGTGAGAAGGATTACTTATCCTATCCTAGGTATTCCTTAAAGAGGTGGGGTTTCAGGTGTCTCCGGGAAGGTGGGTGATTGACTCCGCTGTCCTGGCGTCGTGAGGGAGTTTGTTCCACCATTGGGGGGCCAGAGCAGCGAAGAGTTTTGACTGGGCTGAGCGGGAACTGTACTTCCTCAGTGGTAGGGAGGCGAGCAGGCCAGAGGTGGATGAACGCAGTGCCCTTGTTTGGGTGTAGGGCCTGATCAGAGCCTGGAGGTACTGCGGTGCCGTTCCCCTCACAGCTCCGCAGGCAAGCACCATGGTCTTGTAGCGGATACGGCTTCGGGACTTGAAGCCAGTGGAGAGAGCGGAGGAGCGGGTAGCCGTGAGAGGAACTTGGGAAGGTTGAACACCAGACGGGCTGCGGCGTCTGGATGAGTTGTAGGGGTTTAATGGCACAGGCAGGGAGCCCAGCCAACAGCGAGTTGCAGTAATCCAGACGGGAGATGACAAGTGCCTGGATTAGGACCTGCGCCGCTTCCTGTGTGAGGCAGGGTCGTACTCTGCGGATGTTGTAGAGCATGAACCTACAGGAACGGGCCACCGCCTTGATGTTAGTTGAGAACGACAGGGTGTTGTCCAGGATCACGCCAAGGTTCTTAGCACTCTGGGAGGAGGACACAATGGAGTTGTCAACCGTGATGGCGAGATCATGGAACGGGCAGTCCTTCCCCGGGAGGAAGAGCAGCTCCCGTCTTGCCGAGGTTCAGCTTGAGGTGGTGATCCGTCATCCACACTGATATGTCTGCCAGACATGCAGAGATGCGATTCGCCACCTGGTCATCAGAAGGGGAAAGGAGAAGATTAATTGTGTGTCGTCTGCATAGCAATGATAGGAGAGACCATGTGAGGTTATGACAGAGCCAAGTGACTTGGTGTATAGCGAGAATAGGAGAGGGCCTAGAACAGAGCCCTGGGGGACACCAGTGGTGAGAGCGCGTGGCGCCAGGAGACAGATTCTCGCCACGCCACCTGGTAGGAGTGACCTGTCAGGCAGGACGCAATCCTGCGTGGGCGCGCCGGAGATGCCCAACTCGGAGAGGGTGGAGAGGAGGATCTGATGGTTCACAGTATCGAAGGCAGCCGATAGGTCTAGAAGGATGGAGAGCAGAGGAGAGAGAGTTAGCTTTAGCAGTGCGGAGCGCCTCCGTGATGCAGAGAAGAGCAGTCTCAGTTGAATGACTAGTCTTGAAACCTGACTGATTTGGATCAAGAAGGTCATTCTGAGAGATAGCGGGAGAGCTGGCCAAGGACGGCACGTTCAAGAGTTTTGGAGAGAAAAGAAAGAAGGGATACTGGTCTGTAGTTGTTGACATCGGAGGGATCGAGTGTAGGTTTTTTCAGAAGGGGTGCAACTCTCGCTCTCTTGAAGACGGAAGGGACGTAGCCAGCGGTCAGGGATGAGTTGATGAGCGAGGTGAGGTAAGGAGAAGGTCTCCGGAAATGGTCTGGAGAAGAGAGGAGGGGATGGGTCAAGCGGGCAGGTTGTTGGGCGGCCGGCCGTCACAAGAAGCGAGATTTCATCTGGAGAGAGAGGGGAGAAAGAGGTCAGAGCACAGGGTAGGGCAGTGTGAGCAGAACCAGCGGTGTCGTTGATTCTAGCAACGAGGATCGGATGTCGTCGACCTTCTTTTCAAAATGGTTGACAAAGTCATCTGCAGAGAGGAGGAGGGGGAGGAGGATTCAGGAGGAGGAGAAGGTGGCAAAGAGCTTCCTAGGGTTAGAGGCAGATGCTTGGAATTTAGAGTGGTAGAAAGTGGCTTTAGCAGCAGAGACAGAGGAGGAAAATGTAGAGAGGAGGGAGTGAAAGGATGCCAGGTCCGCAGGGAGGCGAGTGCTTTCCTCCATTTCCGCTCGGCTGCCCGAGCTCTGTTCTGTGAGCCTTCCGCAATGAGTCGCGAGCCACGGAGCGGGAGGAGGACCGAGCCGTCTGGAGGATAGGGGACATAGAGAGTCAAAGGATGCAGAAAGGGAAGAGAGGGAGGGTTGAGGAGGCAGAATCAGGAGATAGGTTGAGAAGGTAAGGAGCAGAGGGAAGAGATGATAGGATGGAAGAGGAGAGAGTAGCGGGGGAGAGAGAGCGAAGGTTGGGACGGCGCGATACCATCCGAGTAGGGGCAGTGTGGGAAGTGTTGATGAGAGCGAGAGGGAAAAGGATAAAGGTAGTGGTCGGAGACTTGAGGAGTTGCAATGAGGTTAGTGGAATGAGGTCGAGCATATTGCCTGCCTTGTGAGTAGGGGGGAAGGTGAGAGAGGGTGAGGTCAAAAGAGGAGAGGAGGACAGAAGGAGGCAGAGAGGATTGAGTCAAAGGTAGACGGGGGAGGTTAAAGTCACCAGGACTGTGAGAGAGGTGAGCCGTCTCAGGAAAGGAGCTTATCAAGGCATCAAGCTCATTGATGAACTCTCCGAGGAACCTGGAGGGCGATAAATGATAAGGATGTTAAGCTTGAAGGGCTGGTAACTGTGACAGCATGGAATTCAAAGGAGGCGATAGACAGATGGGTAAGGGGAGAAAGAGAGAATGACCACTTGGGGAGATGAGGATCCCGGTGCCACCACCCCGCTGACCAGAAGCTCTCGGGGTGTGCGAGAACACGTGGGCGGACAAGAGAGCAGTAGGAGTAGCAGTGTTATCTGTGGTGATCCATGTTTCCGTCAGTGCCAAGAAGTCGAGGACTGGAGGGAGGCATAGGCTGAGATGAACTCTGCCTTGTTGGCCGCAGATCGGCAGTTCAGAGGCTACCGGGAGACCTGGAACTCCACGTGGGTCGTGCAAGCTGGGACCACCAGATTAGGGTGGCCGCGTCCCTCGCGGTGTGGAGCGTTTGTATGGTCTGTGCAGAGAGGAGAGAACAGGGATAGATAGACACATAGTTGACAGGCTACAGAAGAGGCTACGCTAATGCAAAGGAGATTGGAATGACAAGTGGATTTACGCGTCTCGAATGTTCAGAAAATTAAGCTTACGTAGCAAGAATCTTATTGACTAAAATGATTGAAATGATACAGTACTGCTGGAGTAGCTGGCAGTGGCTGCGTTGTTGACTAGCTGGCAGTGGTTGCGTTGTTGACTTTGTAGGCTAGCTGATAGTGGCTGCGTTGTTGACACTACTCTAATCAAGTCGTTCCGTCGAGTGTAACAGTTTCTTACAGAAATGCTGCTATTCGGGGGCTAGCTGGCCTGGCTAGCAGTGT
>NW_027000404.1:0-8726 GCF_036934945.1 Oncorhynchus masou masou
GGAAACCTGTTTCAGTCTTTCAAAGATTTGAGACTGGGACGGAGGTTCACCTTCCAGCAGGACAATGACCCTTAGCATACTGCTAAAGCAACACTTGAGTGGTTTAAGGGGAAACATTTAAATGTCTTGGAATGGCCTCGTCAAAGCCCAAACCTCAATCCAATTGAGAATCTGTGGTATGACTTAAAGATCGCTGTACACCAGCAGAACCCATCCAATTTGAAGGAGCTGGAGCAGTTTTGCCTTGAAGAATGGGCAAAAATCCCAGTGGCTAGATGTGCCACGCTTATAGAGACATACCCCAAGAAAATTGCAGCTGTAACTGCTGCAAAAGGTGGCTCTACAAAGTATTGAATTTGGGGGGGTTGAATAGTTATGCACCCTCAAGTTTTTGTCTTATGTCTTGTTTGTTTCATATATTTTGCATCTTCAAAGTGGTAGGCATGTTGTGTAAATCAAATGATACAAACCCCCCAAAAATCAATTTTCATTCCAGGTTGTAAGGCAACAATATAGGAAAAATGCCAAGGGGGTGAATACTTCCACAAGCCGCTGTACACATTGACATTTGTTTACTCCAATTTAACAATCTGAACAAATCCTTTGATAAGAAAAGTATGGTAAGTTGTATTATCTGTTCTTTATATTTTTTTCAAAGTAATTAGTACAAATTAATATATGTATGCATATACAGTTGAAGTCGGAAGTTTACACACACTTATTTTGGAGTCATTAAAACTCGTTTTTCAACCACTCCACAAATTTCCTGTTAACAAACTAGAGTTTTGGCAAGTTGGTTAGGACATCTGCTTTGCGCATGACACAAGTAATTTTTCCAACAATAGTTTACAGGCAGATTATTTCCTTTATAATTCACTGTATCACAATTCCAGTGTGTCAGAAGTTTACATACACTAAGTTGACTGTGCCTATAAACAGCTTGGAAAATTCCAGAAAATGATGTCATGGCTATAGAAGCTTCTGATAGGCTAATTGACATAATTTGAGTCAATTGGAGGTGTACCTGTGGATTTATTCCAAGGCCTACCTTCAAACTCAGTGCCTCTTTGCTTGACATCATGGGAAAATCTATTGAAATTAGACAAGACTTTAGAAAAAATGATTCAAGTCTGGTTCTATTCTTGGGAGCAATTTCCAAATGACTGAAGGTACCATGTTCATCTGTACAAACAATAGTATGCAAGTATAAACACCATGGGATCACGCAGCCGTCATACCGCTCAGGAAGGAGACGCGTTCTGTCTCATAGAGATGACCGTACTTTGGTGCGAAAAGTGCAAATAAATCCCAGAACAACAGCAAAGGACCTTGTAAAGATGCTGGAGGAAACGGGGACAAAAGTGTATTTTATCCACAGTAAAACGAGTCCTATATTGACGTAACCTGAAATGCCGCTCAGCAAGGAAGAAGCCACTGCTCCAAAACCGTCATAAAAAAACAGACTATGGTTTGCAACTGCACATGAGGAAAAATATTGTACTTTTTTGAGAAATGTCCTCTGGTCTGATGAAACAAAAATAGAACTGTTTGGCCATAATTATCATTTTTATGTTTGGAGGGAAAAGCGGAATGCTTGTAAGTCGAAGAACACCATCCCAACACGGGGTGGCAGCATCATGTCGTGGGGGTGCATTGCTGCAGGAGGGACTGGTGCACTTCACAAAATAAATGGCATCATGAGGCAGGAAAGGTACGTGGATATATTGAAGCAACATCTCAAGACATCAGTCAGGAAGTTAAAGCTTGGTCGCAAATGGGTCTTCCAAATGTACAATGACCCCAAGCATACTTCCAAAGTTGTGGCAAAATGGCCTAAGGACAACAAAGTCAAGGTATTGGAGTGGCCATCACAAAGCTCTGGCCTCAATCCTATAGAAAATGTGTGGGCAGAACTGGAAAAGTGTGTGCGAGCAAGGAGGCCTAAAAACCTGACTCAGTTACACCAGCACTGTCAGGAGGAATGGGCCAAAATTCACCCAATTTATTGTGGGAAGCTTGTGGAAGGCTACCTGAACGTTTGACCCCAGTTAAACAATTTAATGGCAATACACTCAATTAGTATTTGGTAGCATGTAAATTTCTGACCCACTGGGAATGTGATGAAAGAAATATAAGCTGAAAGAAATCATTCTCTACTGTTATTCTGACTATTCGCATTCTTAAATAAAGTGGTGATCCTAGATTAAATGTCAGGAATTGTGAAAAACTGAGTTTAAATTAATTTGGCTAAGGTGTATGTAAACTTCCAACTTCAACTGTAATTATAAGTGGACGCACATACGCAGATACCAAGATGGCATAGCAGTTCAGACGTCTTCTGTCCTCGTCTTGTCCCGTATATATATATATATATATTTACAACTTTTTCATACATTTATTTTTACATTTTCCATAAACTCATCTTCAAAACACTCTCCTGCAACCCGCCTCACCAATTTATATTTATAAAAAGTATTATTTACCTTAAATCTGTAATCTTCCAAGAAGCTAGCCAGAAACTCCAAGAAGCTAATCAGAAACAAGGTCAGAAGCTAGCCAGAAGCTAGCCAGGAGCTAGCCAGGAGCTTGCCAGAAGCTAATCCAGAAGCTAATCAGAAGCTAGTTAAAGCTTTCGTCGATTCCAGAGCAAACATCAATTATTCCGGAGCGTAGCCAGCTGAAGAGTTCCATCAATCACTCCTGGGCTGCAGTCACCTATCCGGACCCGTTTTACTGCCTACGCGGAGCCCCACCGGGCCTTCACAACTGGACTGCCGACGTTATCTACCCGAAGGAGTTATCCGGCTGGCTCCTCCGTCGCGACGTTACCTGAACGCCCATCTGCGGCCTGCTAACCGTTAGCTGTCTTATCGGCTGCTATCTGAATAGACAATCGGACAATTTATTTATTTATTTTTATTATTATTTATTATTATTTTATTTTTTCTTCTTGGGCCTCTAACTATATCTATTGTTTTTATTTTTGTTGTTGTTGTGTGATTTGGATTAATCCCCACGGAACCCCACTAATCTACTGACGGAACGCAAGAGGTGGCTAATAACAGACGTCCATCCTATGCTAGCTTGCTACCGATGGCCTGGAGAGCTGTCTAAATCGCCGTGACCCCCAACCAACCTCTCCACTCTCCGGACCCTTTTGATCACTCGACTAAGCATGCCTCTCCTTAACGTCAATATGCCTTGTCCATTGCTGTTCTGATTAGTGTTTATTGGCTTATTTCACTGTAGAGCCTCTAGTCCTGCTCACCATACCTTATCCAACCTATTAGTTCCACCACCCACACATGCAATGACATCTCCTGGTTTCAATTATGTTTCTAGAGACAATATCTCTCTTCATCACTCAATATCTAGGTTTACCTCCACTGTATTCACATCCTACCATACCTTTGTCTGTACATTATACCTTGATGCTATTTTATCGCCCCCAGAAACCTCCTTTTACTCTCTGTTCCAGACGTTCTAGACGACCAATTCTTATTGCTTTTAGCCGCACCCTTATTCTACTCCTCCTCTGTTCCTCTGGCGATGTAGAGGTGAATCCAGGCCCTACAGTGCCTAGCTCCACTCCTATTCCCCAGGCGCTCTCTTTTGACGACTTCTGTAACCGTAATAGCCTTGGTTTCATGCATGTTAACATTAGAAGCCTCCTCCCTAAGTTTGTTCTATTCACTGCTTTAGCACACTCTGCCAACCCGGATGTTCTAGCTGTGTCTGGATCCTGGCTTAGGAAGACTACCAAAAATTCAGAAATTTTAATTCCAAATTACAACATTTTCAGACAAGATAGAACTGCCAAAGGGGCGGTGTTGCAATCTACTGCAAAGATAGCCTGCAGAGTTCTGTCCTACTATCCAGGTCTGTACCCAAACAATTTGAACTTCTACTTTTAAAAATCCACCTCTCTAAAAACAAGTCTCTCACCGTTGCAGCCTGCTATAGACCACCCTCTGCCCCCAGCTGTGCTCTGGACACCATATGTGAACTGATTGCCCCCCATCTATCTTCAGAGCTCGTGCTGCTAGGCAACCTAAACTGGAACAGGCTTAACACCCCAGCCATCCTACAATCTAAACTTGATGCCCTCAATCTCACACAAATTATCAATGAACCTACCAGGTACCTCCCCAAAGCCTTAAACACGGGCACCCTCGTAGATATCATCCTAACCAACTTGCCCTCTCAATACACCTCTGCTGTCTTCAACCAAGATCTCAGCGATCACTGCCTCATTGCCTGCATCCGTAATGGGTCAGCGGTCAAACGACCTCCTCTCATCACTGTAAAACGCTCCCGAAACACTTCAGCGAGCAGGCCTTTCTAATCGACCTGGCCGGGGTATCCTGGAAGGATATTGATCTCATCCCGTCAGTAGAGGATGCCTGGATATTTTTTTAAATGCCTTCCAACTATCTTAAATAAACATGCCCCATTCAAGAAATTTAGAACCAGGAACAGATATAGCCCTTGGTTCTCCCCATATAGCCCTTGGTTCTCCTTCGCCCAAGCAACACAAAAACAATCTATGGCGTTCTGCATTAGCAGAACAGCCCCCCGTGATATGCAGCTGTTCATGGAAGCTAGAAACCATTATACAGGCAGTTAGAAAGCCAAGGCTAGCTTTTCAAGCAGAAATTTGCTTCCTGAAACACTAACTCAAAAAAGTTCTGGGACACTGTAAAGTCCATGGAGAATAAGAATATATCTCCCAGCTGCCCACTGCACTGAAGATAGGAAACACTGTCACCAATGATAAATCCACCATAATGGAGAATTTCAATAAGCATTTTTCTACGGCTGGCCATGCTTTCCACCTGAAGCACTCCTACCCCGGTCAACAGCACTGCACCCCCCCAGCAACTCGCTCAAGCCTTCCCATTTCTCCTTCTCCCAAATCCGTTCAGCTGATGTTCTGAAAGAGCTGCAAAATCTGGACCCCTACAAATCAGCCGGGCTAGACAATCTGGACTCTTTGTTTCTAAAATTATCTGCCGAAATTATTGCCACCCCTATTACTAGCCTGTTCAACCTCTCATGTCGTCTGAGATTCCCAAAGATTGGAAAGCAGCTGCGGTCATCCCCCTCTTCAAAGGGGGGAACACTCTGACCCAAACTGCTACAGACCTATATCTATCCTACCATGCCTTTCTAAGGTCTTGGCCAAGTCAACAAACAGATTACCGACCATTTCAATCTGACCATACCTTCTCTGCTATGCAATCTGGTTTCAGAGCTGGTCATGGGTGCACCTCAGCCACGCTCAAGGTCTAAACGATATCTTAACCGCCATCGAGCAGAAACATTACTGTGCAGCCGTGTTCATTGATCTGGCCAAGGCTTTGACTCTGTCAATCACCACATCTCATCGGCAGACTCGACAGCCTTGGTTTC
Source organism: Oncorhynchus masou masou (assembly GCF_036934945.1). NCBI lineage: Eukaryota > Metazoa > Chordata > Actinopteri > Salmoniformes > Salmonidae > Oncorhynchus > Oncorhynchus masou. The sequence goes on from NW_027000404.1 coordinate 5,413, forward strand.
TCAAATGATTGCCTCGCCTAATTCACCAACTACTTCTCTGATAGAGTTCAGTGTGTCAAATCGGGAGGGTCTGCTCTACGGACCTCTGGCAGTCTCTATGGGGGTGCCACAGGGTTCAATTCTTGGACCGACTCTTCTCTGTATACATCAATGAGGTCGCTCTTGCTGCTGGTGAGTCTCTGATCCACCTCTACGCAGACGACACCATTCTGTATACTTCTGGCCCTTCTTTGGACACTGTGTCAACTACCCTCCAGGCAAGCTTCAATGCCATACAACTCTCCTTCCGTGGCCTCCAATTGCTCTTAAATACAAGTAAAACTAAATGCATGCTCTTCAACCGATCGCTACCCGCACCTGCCCGCCTGTCCAACATCACTACTCTGGACGGCTCTGACTTAGAATACGTGGACAACTACAAATACTTAGGTGTCTGGTTAGACTGTAAACTCTCCTTCCAGACCCATATCAAATATCTCCAATCCAAAGTTAAATCTAGAATTGGCTTCCTATTTCGCAACAAAGCATCCTTCACTCATGCTGCCAAACATACCCTTGTAAAACTGACCATCCTACCAATCCTCGACTTTGGCGATGTCATTTACAAAATAGCCTCCAATACCCTACTCAACAAATTGGATGCAGTCTATCACAGTGCAATCCGTTTTGTCAGCAAAGCCCCATATACTACCCACCATTGCGACCTGTACGGTCTCGTTGGCTGGCCCTCGCTTCATACTCGTCGCCAAACCCACTGGCTCCATGTCATCTACAAGACCCTGCTAGGTAAAGTCCCCCCTTATCTCAGCTCGCTGGTCACCATAGCATCTCCCACCTGTAGCAGACACTCCAGCAGGTATATCTCTCTAGTCACCCCCAAAACCAATTCTTTTTTGGCCGCTCTCCTTACAGTTCTATGCTGCCAATGACTGGAACGAACTACGAAAATCTCTGAAACTGGAAACACTTATCTCCCTCACTAGCTTTAAGCACCAACTGTCAGAGCAGCTCACAGATTACTGCACCTGTACATAGCCCACCTATATTTTAGCCCAAACAACTACCTCTTTCCCTATTGTATTTAATTTATTTATTTATTTTGCTCCTTTGCACCCCATTATTTTTATTTCTACTTTGCATATTCTTCCATTGCAAATCTACCATTCCAGTGTTTTACTTGCTATATTGTATTTACTTTGCCACCATGGCCTTTTTTTGCCTTTACCTCCCTTATCTCACCTCATTTGCTCACATCGTATATAGACTTGTTTATACTGTATTATTGACTGTATGTTTGTTTTACGCCATGTGTCTACTCTCTGTGTCGTTGTATGTGTCGAACTGCTTTGCTTTATCCTGGCCAGGTCGCAATTGTAAATGAGAACTTGTTCTCAACTTGCCTACCTGGTTAAATAAAGGTGAAATTAAAAAATAAATAAAAAACACAAAAAAACATGGCATTTCTGCAACTTTGAAACAATGACTTTATATCGTAGTTGTGTCTGTCATAGACATAAATAGTGGCTCAACATGTATATAACCCATTTAAGCATGGATATTGCCATTGAGGGCTTCCACCATTTTAAAGTAATCAACTGGGTGGGTATTCCTATTAGTCATGAGTGATCAGCCAATGAAAATTAAGAAATTAGTCTACTTTAAAATGGTCATCGCCCTCAATGGCACTGCCAATGCTGTCACAGACTATCACGTATCAGGATATGACCCAGATGCAGACACAGGAGGCGGATAGTACAGTTCTAATACTATTTATTACACAAGGAGACAGGCCAGGGCAGGATGAGGGAAGGCAGAGGTCAGTAGTGCATGAGGAGATTCAATGAGCAGGAACTGCATGGACTCACTGTGATTCCCTGACACTCTTAGGTTGATAGGAATAGTTCTATGATTTATCCTGTCAATTGAGCACCCGTCCAATACTCTGGCGTCCATGGGGAACGGAGGGAGGTTAGTGTGGAGATCCGCAGCTCCCGACACTAGGACAGTGTCCCAGGAGCACCCGGAGAGATTTGGGACCGGTCACCCCACAGCAGGATAGCATGGAGAGGAGTGCGGTAAAGGGAAATGGGAGACTCCTTCATGGCCCACCAGTGTTCCGCACCTGACTGGATGGGCCTGGGGCTTTTTATTGGACGGGTGGAAATGTAATGTCCCGAAATATCACAATACTGACAGGTATTAGAGCTCAGTCTGCTTGAACGTTCCTCAGGGATAATCTAGCCTTGCCGAGCTGCATGTGCGCCCAGAGGAGACGAGTTGACAGTCCTCGATGATTCCAGATGGAGCTCACAGGCAACTTCAGATACTCGGGAGTGTAGGGAGTCGGGGACTTTCGGGTTTTTTGAGGCGAGGGAAAAACAGAGGACTTAAGCGAGGGTGGTGCGGAACAGACTTCCCTCTCCCTCCTGCATTTTCTTTAATCACCCATCAATCTTTATGGTCAGGACTTTGAGGGAGTCGAGGTCCATGGGTAACTCCCGGGCTGTCCAAGCTCGCCTTTAATCCTTCCCTGGATAATCCATGAAGGAAGGTGTCGAAAAGGGACACCAGATTCCAGGCATTCTCGGCCGGCCAGCGTGCGAAAAGTCTACCACGTAGTCAGCTGCACGGGAATCATGATTCAGTTGCAGTGGCTTCTGAGAATTCCATTACCTTCCTTACCTCCACCACGAATGCCTCCAGATTATGGCGCACTGAAGTTTGTTGCTCCCACACCACCGTAGCCCAGACAAGAATTGCCCGCCAGGTGACTTTGCGCCTCCCAGACATCAGCGCGTTAAGATACACTATCTTCAAGCAATCCGAAAGAAACGAAGAGGGCTGCGGCTCGAAGATGAGGGAGGACTGGGAGAGAAACACCCGGCATAGCTTCAGGATCCCCAGCATAACGCTCCGGGAGGAGGTAAGTGGGGTTCTCGGAGAGCCGGGGTAGGAAGGGGGAGAAGAACTGCCAGTAGCGGGGTTACAGAGAGTCTGGGTGGGTACTGCTGTGGCTGGCTGCTTATTAGAAAGCTCCGCAGAATTGCTCCAGTAAGGTGTGGAGGGTTTGGTCATGGCGTTCTGCCACAGTGTGGAATCCTTCCATAAGGTTTTGTAGCAACTCCTTTGGTCTTCCAATGGTGGCTCCTTGTGAGGAGACAGTGTTGCAGAGCTAGTCCGAGTCTGTTGGGTCAGTCATGGCCAGTTCATTCTATCACGACTCAGGATGACCCAGATGAAGACACAGGAGGTGGATGGTACAGTTCTCGTAATATTTATTATACAAGGGGACAGGCCAGGGCAGGTCGAGGGCA
>NW_027000405.1:0-8725 GCF_036934945.1 Oncorhynchus masou masou
AATGAAAAGCTGTAAAAACATTTTTTGTCACACAGAGACGGGGATGGTAGATGGGTTACTCTGAAAATATTGGTTCATCACTATGACATTCAGAAGCTGAACTAGATGTTGCCCTTACTGTTCAAATGTCATTGAGTCACAAATCATTTTTGTTGTTGCACTGAACAGGAATTTTAAGTCATCTCATACAATGTGGCTCTGCCGCCATCAATTGAGCTATTCACTTGAAAACTGCACAAAAGCATAAAGCATGACTTTTTATAGTGATAGCCACAAGTGTTCTGAATAAGATGATATGTAACAATTTCATTTAAATATTTGTTAGGAAATAATGTGAAATTGATCATCATGAAAAATCCAAAAGATGTTATGTTAAACTACATAGAATTGCAGGGAATTCGCTTCAAAATAGCTACAATTTCCTTGGGCCTCCAAATAACCAAAATCAACCTTCGGTTGGTGCATTTAACCCATATCAATGAATTGTTCCAAATGCTCAAACAATACCAAATGCCCAAAACAAGTAAGGCAGCACACAGTACCACAAACAAAGTACAAAGTACCGGCTGCCACAAAACACAGGTATACATAAAACCTGGCGCTAACCAGTAGGAAGCATGCTAACCTCGTCAATAAACAATAACCCACACAGACATGGAGGGAACAGAGGGCTAAATACACATAGTAATTACGAGGAGACATTTACATTACATTTACATGACGTAAACCAGGTGTGCAGGAAAACAAGAAATGAAAAACAAATGGAAAATGAAAGGTGGAGCGGCGATGGCTAGAAGACCGGTGACGTCGACCGCCGGACACCGCACGAACAAGGAGAGGGACCGACTTCGGCGGAAGTCTTGACATAGAGGGGTGAGAGTGTAGAGGGGTGGGAAAGGCAGCCTGTTAATATGGTCCAGAGCTGGCCAGATCTCCCAGAGTGCATCTGAGTGAGCGGTCACAGACACACTGGACCTTTGTGCCATGTGACATATGGGGAGCGACGGAAGTTCCACATCAGCAGGCCAAATTAGGCTGTGTGAGTGAGACAGTGTGTTGTCTCTCTTTAATATGGCTCTTATCTCACACAGTATGACTTGTTTTCTGTTTATTTACAAAACAAACAAAAAATCTGATGAACCCTGTGGGCAGCCCCAGCCTCTCTCGCTTCAGTTTAGCAGTGGAACCTAAGGGCATTTTAACATATGTAATTTGGTTCCCTGGAGCGTTTGTGAGAATTGTACAAAAGACGTATCTTTCTCAAGGCCTGAAATAACCGTTTCAGGAGTCGATTTGCGAGATTCACATTCTACGTGACGTTAGCAAGCTAGCTTGTTTACAATGGGCAAAAAGTGCCACGCGACTCGTGCTGCCATGTCACTATACCTGGTACTCTGGTCCTGGATTTTGACACATGCTTTATAGCGTGGATCGGTGTACTAAACGCTCCAGATCATACGACATATTTTAAAGTGCCTTAAGTGGTTGTTATCAGGTGTCATGCATGCATTTACGCACACGGACAATCAAGCTATCAAATGTTTGTATAAAGCCCTTTTTTACATCAGCCGATGTCACAAAGTGCTGTACATAAACCCATCCTAACACCCCAAACAGCAAGCAATGCAGATGTAGAAGCACAGTGGCTAGGAAAAACTCCCTGGAAAGGGCAGAACCTAGGAAGAAACCTAGAGAGGAACCAGGCTCTGAGGGGTGGCCAGTCCTCTTCTGGCTGTGCCAGGTGGAGATTATAACAGAACATGGCCAAGATGTTCAAATGTTCATAGATGACCAGCAGGTTCCAGTTGGAGCGAGCGGTCGCATCTACACTTCGGTCCGCAGGTAGTATAACTTTTCATATAACTTTTCATTACATTTCGTTATAGTACAACGGTTTGATTTGTCTAATCTTAGCAATTTCTTCTTAGCTAGCTACATAGCCGTCTTTGTATCAACGATAATTGCATAATTATCGTATTTCGTCGTCCTAACGTATCTGCCCAGCAGCTAGCTAAGCAGCTAGCTAACATCCACTGTCCACCAGCACTGTAGAAACTATTACACTCAACTGAACGACTCGATTAGCGTAGTGTCAGCTAGCTACATAGTTGTCTTCGCTGTCTTCGTATCCAAGATAATTGTGCAGTTTAGAGTGTGTAGACTTAGAGTGATTATCTTAATTTACCGAGGTTAGCTAGCCAGCTATTTGTCGTCCTTAACGTAGGAAATGCTGCTAGCTAGCTAGCCAACAGCTAGCCAACCTCTACCGAATTGAACTCCAACTACTCGGTCAACATTCCGCGTCGCTCCACAGGTAGTATCTAGGTTTTCTGCACGTTAACACTTGAAGCTAATTAACTAAAATGGATCAATTCAAAGTGTGGGTTCACAGCTCCAATCCAGATGTGTTGGTCATTACTGAGATGTGGTAAAGAAAGAGTGTTTTGAATACTGATGTTAACCTTTCTGGTTATAACCTTTTTCGGCAAGACAGGTCTTCCAAAGGTGGGGGAGTGGCAATCTTTACCAAGGATCACCTTCAGTGCTCGATTGTCTCCACCAAGTCTGTCCCCAAACAATTTGATTTGCTGGTTTTATGCATTAAACATTCATGGCGGTGGCCATCATGGCGGTGGCCCGTTCCTGTAGGTTCATGCTCTACAACATCCGCAGAGTACGACCCTGCCTCACACAGGAAGCGGCGCAGGTCCTAATCCAGGCACTTGTCATCTCCCGTCTGGATTACTGCAACTCGCTGTTGGCTGGGCTCCCTGCCTGTGCCATTAAACCCCTACAACTCATCCAGAACGCCGCAGCCCGTCTGGTGTTCAACCTTCCCAAGTTCTCTCACGTCACCCCGCTCCTCCGCTCTCTCCACTGGCTTCCAGTTGAAGCTCGCATCCGCTACAAGACCATGGTGCTTGCCTACGGAGCTGTGAGGGGAACGGCACCGCAGTACCTCCAGGCTCTGATCAGGCCCTACACCCAAGCAAGGGCACTGCGTTCATCCACCTCTGGCCTGCTCGCCTCCCTACCATTGAGGAAGTACAGTTCCCGCTCAGCCCAGTCAAAACTGTTCGCTGCTCTGGCCCCCAATGGTGGAACAAACTCCCTCACGACGCCAGGACAGCAGAGTCAATCACCACCTTCCGGAGACACCTGAAACCCCAGCTCTTCAAGGAATACCTAGGATAGGATAAGTAATCCTTCTCACCACCCCCCTTAATGATTTAGATGCACTATTGTAAAGTGGCTGTTCCACTGGATGTCAGAAGGTGAATTCACCAATTTGTAAGTCGCTCTGGATAAGAGCGTCTGCTAAATGACTTAAATGTAAATGTAAATGTCAGATAATATTAATCACAGTGGTTGTCGAGGGCAGCACCTCAGGAGTAAATGCCAGTTGGTTTTTCATAGCCGTACATTCAGAGTTAGAGACAGCATATGCGGTAGAGAGAGAGTCCAAAACAGCATGTCCGGGACAAGGTAGCACGTCCAGTGAACAGGTCAGGGTTCCATAGCCGCAGGCAGAACATTTGAAACTGGAGCAGCAGCATGACCAGATAGACTGGGGACAGCAAGGATTCATCAGGCCAGGTAGTCCTGAGGCATGGGCCTTGGGCTCAGGTCCTCCGAGAGAAGAGAGAGAGAAAGAGAGAGAATTAGCAACCCAGGGTCCGTCATGTTTGGAGCCCAGGGTTCAGGGGTTATGTGTCATGTCTTGTTATGTCTGTTCCTGTCCTTTCTCTTCACTCTCTCTCTCTGCTGGTCTTTTTAGGTTACCTTCTCTGTCTCTCATTCTTCAGCTGTTCTACATTTCCCCTAACTAGCTCATTCTCTCTTTCCCCACCTGTTCTCTCTTCCCCCTCTGATTAGGTCTCTATTTCTCTCTCTGTTCCTGCTACTTTCAGTGTCTGATTCTTGTTTGTGTTTTTTGATGCCAGAAGCAAGCTGTCGTCTCGCTTTTGCTTCCACCTTGTCCTGTCCTGTCGGAGTCTGCCTGGCAGGTGCCACCTGCACTATACTAACGTTCTTTTGTTCCGCTGACAACGTTGGAAGAGGATTTATGCCATTCCTGTTTTTTCATTAAAGAACTCTGTTTTCTGTTAAAACCGCTTTTGGGTCTTCACTCAAGTTCATAACAGAAGAATCAGACCACGAATGGACCCAGCGGCTCCGGACCCTTTTCACTCCGCCGTCGAGATCCAGGGAGCGATGCTAGGCAGACACGAGGAGGAATTGTCTGCTGCTCGACATGCCGTTGAGACCCTGGCCGTCCAAGTCTCCGACCTCACAAGACAGGTTCACCAACTCCACCTCGATCCACCGCCCACTTCCAGGGTTTCCGAGTCTCCGGAGCCCAGGATCAACAACCCGCCGTGTTACTCTGGGGAGCCCACTGAGTGCCGCTCATTCCTCACTCAGTGTGATGTGGTGTTCTCTCTCCAGCCCAACACTTACTCCAGGAGCGCAGCCCGCATCGCCTACGCCATTTCTCTCCTTGCCGGACGGGCGCGTGAGTGGGGCACGGCAGTCTGGGAGAGGCGGGCTGAGTGTATTAACCAGTATCAAGACTTTTAAGGAGGAGATGATACGGGTTTTTGACCGTTCTGTTTTTGGGGAGGAGGCTTCCAGGGCCCTGTCTTCCCTATGTCAGGGGAATCGATCCATAACGGATTATTCTATTGAGTTTCGCACTCTCGCTGCCTCAAGTGACTGGAACGAGCCGGCTTTGCTCGCTCGTTTTCTGGAGGGTCTCCCTCGTCGAGGTTAAGGATGAGATCCTCTCCCGGGAGGTTCCTTCCAGTCTGGACTCCTTAATAGCTCTCGCTATTCGCATAGAGCGACGGTTTGATCTTCGTCGCCGAGCTCGTGGAAAGGAGCTCGCGTTCTCCGCTGCTCCCCTCTCCACATCACTGCCACCTGCCGCATCACTGCCACCCTCCTCCGCCGGCTCGGATGCTGAGCCTATGCAGCTGGGGGTATCCGCATCTCGGCCAAGGAGAGGGAACGGAGAATCACCATCGCCTCTGTCTCTACTGCGGCTCCGGCTGGTCATTTTGTCACCTCATGTCCAGTAAAAGCCAGAGCTCATCAGTAAGAGGAGGGCTACTGGTGAGCGCAACTACTCAGGCCTCTCCTTCTGGATCACGCACTACTTTTCGGTCCATCTCCGCTGGCCCGGTTCATCTGCTTCCTGCAGTGCCTTGATAGACTCTGGGGCGGAGGGCTGTTTTATGGGACGAGACCTGGGCTCGGGAACATGACATTCCTCTCAGACAGTTAGGGGAGCCCACGGCCTTGTTCGCTTTAGATGGTAGTTCTCTCCCCAAGATTCAGCGTGAGACGCTGCCTTTAACCCTCACTGTCTCTGGTAATCATAGCGAAACCATTTCTTTTTTTAATTTTTCGTTCACCTTTTACACCTGTTGTTTTGGGTCATCCCTGGCTAGTCCGCCATAACCCTTCTATTAATTGGTCTAGTAATACTATCCTATCCTGGAATGTTTCTTGTCATGTAACCTGTTTAATGTCTGCTATCCCTCCTGTTTCCTCTGTCTCTACTTCACAGGAGGAGCCTGGCGATTTGACAGGGGTGCCGGAGGAGTATCACGATCTGCGCACGGTGTTCAGTCGTTCCAAGGCCACTTCTCTCCTCCACACCGGTCGTATGACTGTAGTGATCTCCTTCCGGGAACTACTCCCCCCGGGGTAGATTATACTCTCTGTCGGCTCCCGAACGTAAGGCTCTCGAGGATTATTTGTCGGTTTCGCTCAACGCGGTACCATTGTCTCCTCCTCCTCTCCCGCCGGAGCAGGGTTTTTTTTTGTTCAGAAGAAGGACGGGTCCCTGCGCCCATGCGTGGATTATCGAGGGCTGAATGACATAACAGTTAAGAATCGTTATCCGCTCCTCTTATGTCTTCAGCCTTCGAGATCCTGCAGGGAGCCAGGTTTTTCACCAAATTGGACAACCGTAACGCCTACCATCTCGTGCGCATCAGGGAGGGGACGAGTGGAAGACGGCGTTTAACACTCCGTTAGGGCACTTTGAATACCGGGTTCTTCCTTTCGGCTCGTTAACGCTCCAGCTGTCTTTCAGGCACTAGTTAACGACGTCTGAGAGACATGCTGAACATTTTGTTTTCGTTTACATGGACGATATCCTGATTTTTCTCCGTCTCTCTCGATTCATGTTCAGCACGTGCACGCGTCCTCCAGCGCCTTTTGGAGAACTGTCTTTATGTGAAGGCTGAGAAGTGCATTTTTCATGCCGCCTCTGTCCCTTTTCTCGGTTCCGTTATTTCCGCTGAGGGCATTAAGATGGATCCCGCTAAGGTTCAGGCTGTCATTGATTGGCCCGTTCCTAAGTCACGCGTCGAGCTGCAGCGCTTTCTGGGCTTCGCTAATTTCTATCGTCGTTTCATCCGTAATTTCGGTCAGGTGGCAGCTCCCTCACAGCCCTTACTTCTGTTAAGACGTGCTTTAAGTGGTCCGTTTCCGCCCAGGAGCTTTTGATCTTCTTAAGAATCGTTTTACATCCGCTCCTATTCTTGTTACACCTGACATCTCTAGCCAGTTTGTTGTTGAGGTTGACGCGTCAGAGGTGGGGCGTGGGAGCCATTCTTTCTCAGCGCTCTCTCTCTGACGGCAAGGTCCATCCTTGCGCGTTTTTCTCTCATCGCTTATCGCCGTCAGAACGTAACTATGATGTTGGTAATCGCGAACTGCTCGCCATCCGCTTAGCCCTAGGCGAATGGCGACAGTGGTTGGAGGGGGCGACCGTTCCTTTTGTCGTTTGGACTGACCATAGGAACCTTGAGTACATCCGTTCAGCCAAACGACTTAATGCGCGTCAGGCTCGTTGGGCTCTGTTTTTCGCTCGTTTCGAGTTTGTTATTTCTTATCGTCCGGGCTCAAAAAACACCAAGCCTGATGCTTTATCTCGTCTCTTCAGTTCTTCTGAGGTCTCCACCGACCCCGAGGGGATTCTCCCTGACGGGCGTGTTGTCGGGTTGACTGTCTGGGGAATTGAGAGGCAGGTAAAGCAAGCACTCGCTCACACTCCGTCGCCACGAGCTTGTCCTAAGAACCTTCTGTTCGTTCCCGTTCCCTACTCGTCCGGCCGTTCTTCAGTGGGCCCACTCTGCCAAGTTAGCCGGCCACCCCGCGTTCGGGTACGCTCGCTTCCATTCGCCAGCGTTTCTGGTGGCCCACTCGGGAACGTGACGCGCGTCTATTTGTCGCCGCTTGTTCGGTCTGCGCGCAGACTAAATCTGGGAACTCTCCTCCTGCCGGCCGTCTCAGACCGCTTCCCATTCCCCTCTCGACCGTGGTCTCACATCGCTTTAGATTTTTCACCGGACTGCCTTCATCAGCGGGAAGACAGTTATTCTTACGGTTGTCGATAGATTCTCTAAGGCGCTCCATTTCCATTCCTCTCGATAAGCTCCCTTCTGCTAAGGAGACGGCTCAGATCATTATCGAGAATGTTTTCGAATTCATGGCCTTCCGTCTGACGTCGTTTCCGACAGAGGCCCGCAGTTCACGTCTCAATTTTGGAGGAGTTTTGCCGTTTGATTGGGGCTTCCGTCAGTCTCGTCCGGCTTTCATCCCCAGTCTAACGGTCAAGCCGAAACGGGCCAATCAGACTGTTGGTCGCATTTACGCAGTCTTTCTTTTTTTTTTTTTTTTTCGTAACCCTGCGTCTTGGTCAGAACAGCTCCCCTGGGCAGAGCACGCCCACAACTCGCTCCCTCGTCTGCTACCGGTCTATCCCCTTTTCAGTGTAGCCTCGGGTACCAGCCTCCGCTGTTCTCATCTCAGCTCGCCGAGTCCTGCGTTCCCTCCGCTCAGGCTTTTGTCCAGCGTTGCGAGCGCACCTGGAAGGGGGTCAGGTCGGCACTTGCCGTAATAGGGCGCAGACTGTGAGGGCCGCTAATAAGCGTAGGACCAAGAGTCCTAGATATTGTTGCGGTCAGAGAGTATGGCTCTCCACTCAGAACCTTCCCCTTAAGACAGCTTCCGCAAGTTGGCCCCGCGGTTCATTGGTCCGTTCCGTATTTCCCAGGTCATTAATCCTGTCGCAGTGCGACTTCTTCTCCAGCGCTATCTTCGTCGCGTTCACCCGGTCTTCCATGTCTCCTGTGTTAAGCCCGTTCTTCGCGCCCCCGCTCGTCCCTCCCCCCCCATCCTTGTCGAGGGCGCACCCATCTACAGGGTTCGTAAGATTTTGAACATGCGCCTCGGGGCCGTGGTCATCAGTACCTAGTGGATTGGGAGGGGTACGGTCCTGAGGAGAGGAGTTGGGTTCCCTCTCGGGACGTGCTGGACCGTTTGCTGATCGATGATTTCCTCCGTTGCCGCCAGGTTTCCTCCTCGAGTGCGCCAGGAGGCGCTCGGTGAGTGGGGGTACTGTCATGTCTTGTTATGTCTGTTCCTGTCCTTTCTCTTCACTCTCTCTCTGCTGGTCTTTTTAGGTTACCTTTCTCTGTCTCTCATTCTTCAGCTGTTCTACATTTCCCTAACTAGCTCATTCTCTCTTTCCCCACCTGTTCTCTCTTCCCCCTCTGATTAGGTCTCTATTTCTCTCTCTGTTCCTGCTACTTTCAGTGTCTGATTCTTGTTTGTGTTTTTTGATGCCAGAAGCAAGCTGTCGTCTCGTTTGCTTCCACCTTGTCCTGTCCTGTCGGAGTCTGCCTGGCAGGTGCCACCTGCACTATAC